>NC_141540.1:89091666-89395277 GCF_021556685.1 Rattus norvegicus
GGTTACTCATATCTTCCAAGTGTTTTTCCACATTGCTCATCCAAATAACCAGAAGGATGCAGGCTTGGCCAGGAAACATTTTCTCAGATGTTGGAAAGGTGGTCATTGACTCAAAGGGTGCCTTTAAAATAACATTTCCTTTCCATCCTGTAATATTTTGGCTTCAGGAAGCACAGGTTGAAAATTTTCCCCAGTTCATTCTCAGACTCTGTAGGTAGAAGTCTACCTGCCGGTGGTATCTGATGAATCATATCACCAGGGTTTCATCCCAAGAGTATGGAAAGTTCTGAACTGAGTGAGTTTCTGTGCAGCAGGAAGCTAAGCTCTCTTATTATTGAAGATAATGAAGCACATGTACCATTCTTACAGGGTAATGGTGCTACTGGCTGCAGCAGTGATCTAGTAGTTGCAAGAGGTAGCAATCGTTATTATACTTAACATAGTTGTCTCATGTGCTCTGTGCTTCCAGCTGCATGGATTTTCCCACATCAGCCTTCCCAGAGCCCAGGATAAATGTGTTATTATTTTTACTTGACTATGAAGCAAACTATCTGTAGTGGATGATCCATTAAATAATTAGGTGATATGTTTATGACCATGCTATTAAGAATATTTTATGCATATATTTTACAACACAAGGGAATTATATCAAGAATAGAAAATGGAGGGGTTGGGGATTTGGCTCAGTGGTAGAGCGCTTGCCTAGGAAGCGCAAGGTCCTGGGTTCGATCCCCAGCCCCGGAAAAAAAAAAAAGAAAATGGAAAAATAGTACAGAACAGTATGTTTTCTATATAGGACATATTTTGTCTTCAAGATTAAGTTAAGGGTTGGGGATTTGGCTCAGTGGTAGAGCGTTTGCCGAGCAAGCACAAGGCCCTGGGTTCGGTCCCCAGCTCCAAAAAATAATAAAAAAAAGAAAAGAAGAAAAAGATTAAGTTAAATCTGAAATTGCCAATTGCTAGGAAGATGATTAACCTCCCATGCTATGGATAAATCCTCACACTGTTTCACTTTTACAATGTTAAACTGATCTAAATCTAACTTGACTACAATTGCAATGTATAATATTGAACTTTATTATGGAATGAATCAATAATTATGTCAGTAGCAATGCATCAATTTTCAAGAGAAAATATTTAATGCATAGTGTTTATCATTAGCTCTATCTCTATCAATATCATGAAGATATTGTTAACATTTACCAGATGGTAATTTTTATGAATGAAATCACAGATGATTTTAAAAAATAGTTGGTAGATAAAAATATTTAATCTAGAATGCATCTTGCTGATTTTAATTTTTTGTTAAACTGGTTTTCATACAATGTATACTGATATGGCTATCTTTCCCTCTACTCCTCCCAGTTCTTCCCCACGTCCCCTCCATTGTTTCTATTCACTTCCTGCCTCTTGCTAGAAAACAAGAGACTTCTGAGGGATAACAGTAAAACCAAATAAGGGAAAGTGACAAACATCAGAATAAGATAAAAAAGCAAACAGAAGCATCTCATCTCTTTCTTTTTCTCTCACCGTCTCTCTCTCTCTCTCACACACACACACACATACACAGACACACACACACACACACACACACACAATGAACACACACATACTACAAACACAAACGGACACTTACACACAGAAAATGGAATTAAAAAATATACATGCAAACAGATACCACTAAAAACTAAGAGTTTTCATTAAGAGTTGACACTAAGAGTTGTTCAAGTATTATAAGCAACACCATTCATAAGTCATTAATCAGTTCAATAAAAGGGATAAAAGTCGCAATTACAAAGTAAGTGAAATTGAAATGCCTCATCAGCAAACACTTAGCCTCTGGACCATCATGGGAAACATTCTTTTCTTATGTTAGTAGATTAGCTCACTATATTGTGTCACTATTTCCTCTAAATTTACTTCCCAAATGGAACGCAGAAACCCATAAAATACAGGAAGTAAATGAAACTAACAAGGCTCCAGAAACTCAGAAACTTTTTAGTATTATAATGCCTCTCACTGAGTTTAAACACTTACTAAGAATGGAGACTCAGTAAGCGGAGCCATCAGTAAGTGAGACAAGGATGTCCAGGCATAGACCTTTCACAATCATACCCTTACACTCATGCTGAAATCACATTTGGGTGTTACAATTTTTTTCATACCACTCATAGCTTTGTATGTAATCCCTCACCTATGCTGCTTAAGTTACTGTAATGAACTCAAAGTTTCTCTCTGCTGGAGTTGGTTAGTCTTTTTTTTTTCTTTTGTTTTTACAAATGATGCCATTGCCCTATGTAAAATCTCCATGAAAAAGGAAATAATATAATACAATTATCATCCTAAATTTTGGAGAATATTTTAATGACTGTTTAAATTTTTCTAAACATTTATGGTAGGTGTATAGTTATTGCAATACTTCCTTGTATACATTCATACAATATGTTTAATAATGAACACTTGTTAAAATTGTTGCGTATGCCTCTTTTATATATTTTTACCCAAAATGATCTTCTCTTTTTATCATTACTGAGAATAAAATGTGGTTAATTTTTAATTATTACTTGAGATGATAAATGGGACATACTCTAAGTCATAATGTGTCAAATATATGATTAACTTTGTAGTTTTTAAATGAAAATTTTCCAATATTATTTGAGTTCAGACAGCCATCAGTTTTACATTTCTGTGTTATATGCAGGATATGAAGCCAATTATGACACAGTGTGTCCATCAAACCAAAGAGGAACAGAGGATTATGGGTAAAGCACGATACTGAACACAGCACGATAAGTAGATAAATGGGTATATGACAGAAGAAAGATTGCGATGAATTTTAGGTATAACGTGTGTTCACTGTTTTGCTGCCTTTTCCTTTGTTAGCCATGATGTCTACTAATAAATTCAAAGTGGATGGTTACAAACAGATTTGGGGGAAACAGGAAAGAAATCTTCTGCTCGAATAAAATACTATATTCAATGTTACCTTTTTTATTTTATTTTTTTTTATTATTAACTTGAGTATTTCTTATATACATTTCGAGTGTTATTCCCTTTCCCAGTTTCCAGGCAAACATTACCTTAACAAGATCTTTGCTGCACTCTTATACATCAGAGGTAAGCCGATGAGTATTACTAGTCCTTTTACTTGAATTAGTGCAAATTAGCTAATCTTCTTAAGAATTTTCATTTGTTTAAATTTCTCAGGATTATTTGTATACAAATCCAAGTAGACTACAGGTAAAGTTCAAGAGTTATATAGAGTTTTATTTTATTTTTTTCATAGCTGTCTTTCTTTTTAGAAGGTTTACAGTAATGGAGACTGTTGCATCATGTACAGGGTCTAGTGGGGCCTGCAAAACAATAGAATCCTAGTGCTGAAAAGAGAAGTGGACACAATGCATATCTGTAACCCAGAAACTAGATCCAATTGATAAGCACTAGGAAACGAAGAATTATTTTTCTCTACCTGAGTCTCATCTGGGTTTAAATCACTCTTTAGGGATGCCCCATGCCCATCAGTAGGTGGCCAACGTAAACTCCATGGCATCTATGGAGGTTCTTTGTCTTATAACACTTCGGGCATTCTTTCAGTTTCTAACCATACAGGTAAATTGAATATACATTAGGGCTTCCGAATTTGTGTTTTTATAGGATTCCTGTGTGTAGAAATCCATGTGTCTTGGAATCTCTATGAGTTTCTTGTGTTTTTGTTTTTGTTTTCCATTGGTGGCACTTTTTCTTTTGTTTATGTTTGTTTTGTCCTGCTTGATGGGTTTTATTTTTATTTTATTAAAAAGTATTAGATGCCAGTTTGTTTTCTAATACAAGATTGAAAGGGAGTTGACTTGGATATGAAGGGATGTGGGAAAGTTAGAAGAAAAAATAATGAGAATATATTGTAGAATATTCATTTTCAAAAAGGAAAAGGGGACTCAGAGTTATTGAGAAACTAGAGAAAGAGTGAAATGTTTTGGATATGTAGATGATTAAGAGTTATTCTGTCTTTTCATAAATGGAATCATTTGAAAGGAAAAAAGGATATTTAGTCTAAGATTTGTCAAATTTTATTTTTATAACATAAACAAGCATTATTTATCTCTTTGTGGCTTGAGCTGCCCAATTGAAACCATTGCCCTATAAATAACCCTGTTTTAGAACTTCCTGGTCCTTGTTTACACTTAATTTTTCATGGTAAGACCTCAGCTGGAATACTGAGCTGCTTCTGACTAAGCATTTATTCTCATAAGAAAATAAGTGCAAAAGCCATTTTAGGCTAAATTGTTACCATAGTCTCAATTCTTTTCTAAAACCATGTAATTGTCAAAATTATTATTTTATTTACCTTACTAGTTGTACAATTAGTTGATATTCTAAAGGAGAACAAAACATGTGAGTGAAAGAAAGCATTAGCATATTGCAGGAATGTTAATTGTGTGGAATGTATCTACTGGATATGTGGAAACAAGGGGGAATGGAAAACGAGGTACTAATACTGAAAAATCACGACTTTTTAAGGAGATGGAAAGGGAATATAAGCACTGCCAATACTGAAGAGGTAAAGTGAATTTCAGAATAGAATAAAGAGACCCAGGACAGAGAACTTTTTAAAATAAAAGTGTTCTGTAATACAAATTCATCATTCTACATATGCATGTCTTTCTTCAGATAATGTTATTCAAATATATTATGTTATATTATAAAATATGCTATATTATATATGCTAAAATAACAAATTTATAACAAATTATCTTTTTATTTTCCTATATTCTAGTTAATTGTATTTAAAATTAATTTTGTGAAATTTGTCATATTTACTGCTATTCCTCTCAAACATCTCCTCTTATGTCTCCCACATTGTATCTGCTTCCCAATTTCATGTCTTTTACTGTTGCCTTTGTTCTTTTAGTAACCCACTGAGTCCAATTATGGATGCCACATGTTAACAGGTGTGAGGCCATTCATTCACTGCAGCATGGAAAGCCTATGAGAAGGAACACTATGAAAAATAAAGGTTTGTTCTGCCCTAGGAGCTAGTAGTGGCAACTTTGTTCTTCATTAAAGGATGAAACCTTCAGACTCTTCTCCACACTTTGTCCCTGTATTTCCTTTAGACAAGAGCAATTCTGGGTTAAAAATTTGGAAGTGAGTCTGTGGCTCCATCCTTCAACCAGGGGCCTAGCCAAACCTCTGGATGTGGTCTCTACAGGTTCTACCTCCCCTTTGTTGGGCATTTCAGCTAATGTCATCCCTGTTGAGGCCTCAAGCCTCTTGCTTTCCTGGCATCTGGAATTTTCCAGTGGCTACCGCCAGTCCCCCATCTCCCATTGCTTTATACCTCTGTTCAATTTCCTGACCCTTTGTATATCATCCCATACCTGATCCTGTCCCCCTTTTCCCTTCCCTCTCCTGTATTCTCCCAAAGTCCATTCCACACTCTACTCCTGTGAGTATTTTCTTCCCCCTTCTAAGAAGGACTGAAGCATCCACACTTTGGTCTTCCTTCTTCTTGAGCTTCATATGGTCTGTGAGTTGTAAAGTGGGTATTTGGAGCTTTTTGTCTAATATCCAGTTATAGTGAGTACATACGATGTGGGCATTCACTGAATCTTCCTCTTAGGCTTGTGCTTGTGGATCAGATCTAAGCTCTCAGCTGCTGTTTGAGTTACATGTCTGTATCTGCCTCCTTCCATTCTCCCTACTGATAACTCCTCTTTCCATAACTGTCCTTGATACGGTTTGTGAGTTGTAAAGTGGGTATTCAGAACTTTTTGCCTAATATTCACTTATCAGTGGCTACATACCATGTATGTTCTTTTGTGATTGGGTTACCTCACTCAGGATGATATTTTCTAGTTCCATCCATTTGTCTATGAATTTTGTGAAGTCATTGTTTTTAATGCTGAGTAGTACTCCATTGTGTAGATGCACCATATTTTCTGTGTCCATTCCTCTGTTGAGGGACATTTGGGTTTTTTCAAATTTCTGGTCATTATAAATAAAACTGCTATGAACATAGTGGAGCATGTGTTCTTGTTACATGTTGGAGCATCTTTTGGGTATATGCCCAGGAGTGGTATAGCTGGGTCCTCAGATAGTACTATGTCCGATTTTCTAACAAACCTCCAGTCTGATTTCCAGAGTGGTTATACAAGCTTGCAATCCCACCAACAATGGAGGAATGTTCCTCTTTCTCACATCCTCGCCAGCATCTGTTGTCACCTGAGATTTTGAGTTTGGCTATTCTGAATGGTATGATGTAGAATCTTAGGGTTCTTTTAATTTGCATTTCCCTGATGACTAAGGGAGTTGAACATTTCTTTAGGTGCTTCCCAGCCTTTCAGTATTCCTCAGCTGGGAATTCTTTGTTTGGATGTGTACCCCATTTTAAAGTAGGATTATTAGATTCTCTGAGGTCTAACTTCTTCAGTTTTTTTTGTATAGATTAGATATTAGCCGTCTATCAGATGTAGGATGGGTAAGGATCTTTTCCTTATCTGTTAGTTGCCATTATGTCCTTTGCCTTACAGAGACTTTGAAATTTTATGAAGTCCCATTTGTCAATTCATGATCTTAGAGCATAAGCCCTTGGTGTTCTGTTCAGCAAAGTTTTCCCTGTGCCCAGGTGTTCAAGATTCTCTCCCACTTTCTCTTCTATTAGTTTCAGTGTATCTGCTTTTACATGGAAGTCCTTGATCTACTTGGACTTGAGCTTTGTACAAGGCAGTAAGAATGGAGGATCAATTAGCCTTCTTCCACAAGTTGACTGATAGTTGAACTAGCACCATTTGTTGAAAATGTTGTCTTTTTTTCCACTGGATGATTTTAGCTCCTTCGTCAAAGATAAAGTGACCATAGGTGTGTGGGTTCATTTCTGGGTCT
Organism: Rattus norvegicus; assembly: GCF_021556685.1. NCBI lineage: Eukaryota > Metazoa > Chordata > Mammalia > Rodentia > Muridae > Rattus > Rattus norvegicus. The sequence continues at coordinate 89,098,549 of NC_141540.1, forward strand.
TCAATTCTATTCCACTGATCTACCTGCCTGTCTATGTACCAATACCATGCAGTTTTTATCACAATTGCTCTGTAATACAGCTTGAGGTCAGGGGTGTTGATTCCTACAGAATTTCTTTTATTGTTGAGAATAATTTTCTCTACCCTGGGTTTTTTGTTATTTCAAATGAATTTGCAAATTGATTTTTCTAACTCTACAAAGAATTGAGTTGGAATTTTGATGGAAATTGCATTGAACCTGTAGATTACTTTCAGCAAGATGGCCATTTTTACAATATTAATCCTGCCAATCTCTAAGCATGGAAGATCTTTGCATCTTCTGTGATCTTCTTCAATTTTTTTCTCCAGAAACTTGAAGTTCAAAATTATGATATCTGTAGTATGTACAAATTGAATTCTGCTTGTTCTACTAAGATCATAGATCTGGCACTGAAATTGGCACAGTCCTGAATTCTCAAAATTTTGGCAGGAAGAATCAGTGGTTTTATAAGAATTGAGTTCTAAATGAAGTGTCAGAACCCAAGTTCCAATGATGGGCACATGACACATACCTCCCTTTAAACAGATTTATGAGAGAAAGTCAAGGGCACATTCCAAATTTCAAAGTCTTTGTAATGAAAGGAACTGAAGGATGTATTGTTGTTCTATAGAAAATCCAATATTTTATTCTTTTAATAAAAATAGGAAAGCAATACTTCACAGTTTAATGTTTCACTAAATAGATATTTAGTGTATTCTAGTAACATAAAAATAATGAAATAATATGCCTAGACAGATTTTTCTACTACTTTAATTTTTTCCCATTTCACTAAATTTCAGATTATAGCATGATTCCATGATAACACATACCACATAAACAACAACCCATTGTGTTAATAGGATAATAGGAAACCTCTAATACGATTTTCATAAGAACTGCATGAAAAATTCAATAATTATTTTTGGTAGACCTAAAAATGTTATAGATTAAGTAAAATTTAATTGAATACAAATATTATCAGCATTTATTTATAAACCAGTATAAATAGAATGAAAATATATACTATGCACTGTGTCCTCTAGATTACATTAACTAGTAAAGTTGTGTCACTAGTTAAAACAGAAAGATTAGTAAATGATTTGACTTAGAGATGTTTAGATATCATGACACAAAAATGAGAAACTAAGAATTCAGTTTCCTATACTACTGAGAATTCAACTATTTTTTCTATGAATGCCTGTCTATTTAAACTTAAATAGGCTAAAATTCTTTTCATAGAATATACATTTTCATCAATATCTACTGTCATTTACTTTCATATTCTCAACATGAATTATAAAATAAAACAAAATTGCATTTTCTGCCTTGTTTAATTTATAAATACCTTAAATACAATTTCTTCAAAGTCTTACATAATTAACTCATTTCACAGACATCACAAATACAATAGTTATAAATCAGGAAAGAAAGAAATTACTTTTGTACAAAGAAGCTAGACTTTGCATTATGGTTAAAATTAATTTATATATTACTCTACATGTCATCATTTTGAACACTGACATACTAAAAATGGAATAAATAATGGATAAGTGTTTGATAAGTAGATAATCAAGGAACTAGCTCATAGATATACACATGGGCATTTCTCTCAGTTTGCTCCTTAGATAAAATAAACTATGCCTACTCCAAATATTTATTTGTGAATGTTCTTCTCTCATTTGTTCTAAATAAAACTAACCTCATATTTGTAAATCTGGAATTTTCTATGTTGATTTTCCAATTTAAATAAAAACAATGTGACATTAATTTGTACCAGAAAAGTTATATTTGCCTTCTTTATGAGAGAGAGAGAGAGAGAGAGAGAGAGAGAGAGAGAGAGAGAGAGAACAAAACTCAAAGAGGGGTCTCTAATAGGACAAACTTGTACAGGTAAACCTTCAATTGATTTTGAACATGCATTTAAAATTAAGTGAATTTATAGCACACAATTAACAAAATACTACAAATCACAAGTAATGCAATACCATAATAGCACAAATAAAAATCAATCCCATGACCAGTGAAGTACCAGTTTTGATAATTTAACTTGCTACTGTAAAATAAAGTTTAATCACATTCAGTAATCAAATCCCAAAACTAAAAGAAATATTCCCTGTCTTATGCTGTGAAATAATCTAGGAAAGCATAAAAATATATACCAAGGCTGTGATGCTTAGATATTAGGTTTTATTTCTTAAAATGTCATTATTAGGTTTTAATTAATTGCGTTTATTTATTTGGTTTGATTGCCCAACTACTGTTTCACTAGGCTAGATGGTGTATTGAGTTTAGTTATCTATGAACTGATAGAACAATATACATTATGTTAACTAAAGGTCTGATTTAGTGTTCGTATCTTTGTTTTTGATTTTCCTCACTTTTAATAAAGTGCATTTATAATTTAGTTTTTCAGTGTTTAGTTTCTCTAGTAATTATATATATACATATATATATTATACTATCAAGATCTACTATAGGACAGATGAATAAGCATTTGCTATTTTATTCATTACTCACAATAAAACATGAAATACACGCTGTTACTCATCACATTTCTGAGGAAAAAAAATTCAGAGTTTAAAAAACCTAAAGTATTCTGTAAATTATGTAGAACTCTAAGAGAAATGATCTGACACATTTTATGGTCTTGATTACTAAGATGTTTCTACTGTAACCACAGAACATATTAGAATCTAAGGAATTGAGAAGAACTTTGAACATTTAGGACTTACAATAGAATTAACAAAGAAATAGACTTTTCAAAGAGAATCAAGTTAGTGAAAGCAAGAAAATAGATCAAAATTCAGTTCCTCTTTTCCATATTTGATGCTGTACTTTTGTTTGTAGTTCAGTGAGTGGGAATTACTACATTATCCATGATATGGTCAAAAAGAAAGAAAATTCAGTCTTTGGAAACATACATAGTACGGATGAGCAATCGCCTTCGAGCACATTAAATCATCTATGTCTAATAAATTACTGAAATTATTGTTAGTGACAGCGAGGCACAAATGAAAGCTACCTGTGCATGAAAACATGATATACCTGAAAGGCATGTCAAGTAGAAAAACATATCAGATAAAGAGCCATAATCAACAGCTGTTTTAGGAAGAAAGCCTCGGCTTGCAAACTCCAAACATGTCTGTCAAAAAATCACTCAATGATGTTCTCTGGATGCATTCATTTACATTTAAGTAACTGGGAGCAGAGACACAAGTTTTCAAATTTCTCATTTATATTTCCTTTAAATACAGAAAAAAATTTCTAAGTCTACATCATGAATAGATACTGCACTTACAGGTTTCTGCCCTCTCCTCACCATATCTTCATCATTGTCTTTATGACTATGGTTTTTAAGGGCAGTTACCCTTACCTTATTGGTATTCACTGCAGTGATCACCCATACACACTGTGCATTGCTGTCGTACTGGAATGGAAAATTGGGAGATGTAAAGGTGCCACTTGGTCCTTGAAGATTAGAGCCACATGTCTTCACTGAAAGAGAAATTGAAATTTCAATCATGGGTATGTACCCTTGTGTAATATCACAGCAATCAAACATCTTTCAATGGATGATAAGTTGCAAATTGCACATATATGACTGCTGTGAAATGGATATTACGATACTCTGATGCTATATATTGAAATTAGAGTGCTTGTTATATTCTACAATTTGAAAACACAATGGTTTGAACATAAGTATAAGTCAAGTTATAAAACAATATAAAATATGTTGAAATATGCTGTGTTACAGGAATTGCAGTGTTTTACATGCCAATAATCCCAACCTTGATAATTTAAAACATGCAGAGGACTGTGAATACAATTGTGATGTCTGATGAATGTCTTCTGTGTCTAAATTTCAGTTAGATAGAGGCATTTTACCGAATATTATTTTAATACAAATCCACAAAGAGAAAGAAGCAAAACCTTGGATTGATTGAGCAACTTAAAAAAAATTCTTTGCTACATAATGAGTATCCAAGGACTCCTAATAAGGGGAAAGATGTCAATAGTAAATTGATTCATTTTCTTCCCGTGAATAGAACCACTAAAACAAAAGAAGAGCTTTGCAAGTAATTTTAATGAATTGACACAGAAAGTGGTAATATTTCCTTAATTTTCTACTCCTTTCTTGTTAATAAAAGTGCTAGTCAAACCATGGTCTCTCTTTATTCTCTTATGTACCATGAGTTTCCTAGGTGCTAATAACTGCAAATTGGATTTCTTTGCCTTATTTCATTAAAGCCCCAGCATGCTACTCCTTTATAGTCTGTCAAAAGCAATCAACTACATTTTACTGTGAGCTGCAATTGAGCATGTGTCTTCATATATGCCTATGTTTTAACAGAGCTATCAGCCTTGTCATTTTGAGCATCAAGTTATGATCATCCTGAATATTTTCATAATAAGCTCCACAGTGATTCTTTTATAAAAGAGACCAGGAATATTTGCAGTAATACATTCCTATGACATAGATGTTCATGTTGGAGTTGGTAACCTAAAAATAACTGTATCATTTGTATCCTTTATGTAGCTTCCAGGTAAAATTTCCCTTAATAAACTAGGAGTTCTATAAACAGTTAATTAAAGCTACTCTCATTTAAACATCTTCTAACTTACCCTATTCTTCACTTTTGGCCCTAAACATTGCCACAGACCTGTAATGAAATTCTACTAGGATGCATCAGATTTCCTATTTTACCTAATTTCCAGACCTATGATCATTGCAAAACCTTTTCAGACTATCGTAGGTAATTGCTTATCTATTCTCTAGATAACAGTTTCTCTTTTCTCTGAAATGATCTTTGTGTGTTTTACACTAGTCTTTCTAAAATGTAAACACAGTCACCATACTTGATTACATGGAAATATATGTGACTCTTTTTTATCGGATGAGTTAGAAAATACCTAGAACAGAATCCAAATGATTCCTCTATACTTCCTTTCCAATTTCATGCACTGCTCTCTTTCCTTTTCACATTGTTTGCTTGTGGTTGTATTGTCTCTTGCTCTTTCTGGCATGTTCCATGTCTAAATTTATAATTAGGCCTGATATGCTCAAAAATATTTCTTCTCCTGTTGATTTCTTGAAATTATAGTCACTTATGCAAATCCTAGCTGATATATCATTACTATTGATGGAATAGATTTACAATTTCTCCACTTCAGTTAGAAATAGTCATCCCTACCAAATATCACCTGAGCAGCACACGTATAAACATGTTCAGTGGTTTGTGACCTGATTGACTGAGCAGCTCTAAAGATGCTGAGAACTGGTAAAACAAACACAACCAGAGAGGGCAGGAGGAATATTTTCTACTTAGGAACTGTCTAAAAAAATTCATTTTCTAAAATATATATAAAATTACAATATTTAAGGGAAGTTTATTTATCATCTCTGTTATTTCCCTGTGCTGTATATTCCTTAGTATGGGCAACTTACTAAAGGAACAAAAAAAAAAAAAAAACCTTTGGCATAGTTTTTGAATCAAATCATAAAAGAAAAATATTAAAAATACATTATTTTATAGAAATATAAATATTTTCTCTGATATAGACTTTAATAAGCTAAAGGGGAAATAGTAATGTGATTATAATGGAAAGGTAATGGCGAAAATATGCACTCGATTCACTAGGTCAAAGTTCTTTTCTTGACTGCTACAAAGCCGAGGAGCAGAAGGGTTTATTTCAGAATTCTATCAGACCTTCAAAGAAGAACTACTACTAACACTCTCCGAATTATTCCACAAAATAGAAACAGAGGGAACACTACCCAATTCCTTCTATGAAGCCACAATTACACTTATATCTAAACCACACAAGACACAATACAGAAAGAATTTCAGACCGATTTCCCTCATGAAAATTGATGCAAAAGTATTCAATAAAATTCTAGCAAACTGAATCCAAGAACACATCCAAACAATCATGCATCTACAACAAGTAGGCTTCATCCCGGTGATGGAGTGATGTTGCAACATATGGAAATCCATCAACATGATCCACTATGTAAACAAACTCAAAGAAAAAACCACATGATCATCCCATTAGATGCTGAGAAAGCATTTGACAAAGTTCAACACCCCTTCATAATAAAAGTCTTGGAAAAATCAGGAATTCAAGTGCTATACCTAAACATAGTAAAGGCAATATACAGCAAACGAGTAGCTAACATCAAACCAAATGGAGAGAAACTTGAAGCAATCTCACTAAAATTAGGGACTAGACTGCCCACTCTATCCCTAGTGATCAAAGTCTTAGGCAAAGCAATTAGACAACAAAAGGAGGTCAAAGGGATACGAACTGGAAAGGAAGAAGTCAAAATATCATTATTTGCAGATGATCTGATAGTATACTTAAGTGACCACCAAAATTCCACCAGGGTACTCCTATAGCTGATAAACAACTTCAAGAAAGTGGCTGTATATAAAACTAACCAAAACAAACCAGTAGTCTTCCTCTACTCAAAGGATAAACAGTTTGAGAAAGAAAGTAGGGAAACAACATCCTTTACAATAGTCACATACAGCATAAAATATGACTCTAATCAAGCAAGTGAAAGATCTGTAAGACAAAAATTCAGTCTCTGAAGAAAGAAATCTAAGATCTCAGAATATGGAAAGACATCCATGCTCATGAATTGGTAGAATTATTGTAGTAAAAATGGCCATCTTGACAAAAGCAATCTACAGATTCAATGCAATCCCCATCAAAATTCCAACTCATTTCTTCAGAGACTCAGAAAGAGCCATTTGCAAGTTCATTTGGACAAATAAAACACCCAGGAGAGCAGAAACATTCTCAACAATAAAAGAACTTCAGGGGAATTATCATCCCTGACCTCAAGCAGTATTAACAAGCAACAGTGGTAAAAAACTATATGGTATTGGTACAGACACAGGCAGGTAGATCAGTAGAATTGAATTGAAGACCAAGAAATGAACCCACATGCCTATGATCACTTGATCTTTGACAAAAGAGCTAAACCATTTATTGGGAAAATGACAGTATTTTCAACAAATGGTACTGGTTCAACTGAAGGTCAGCATGTAGAAGAATGCAAATTGATCCATTCTTCTTGCCTTATACAAAGCTCAAGTTCAAGTGGATCAAGGATTTCCACATAAAACCAGACACACTGAAACTAACAGAAGAGAAAGTGGTGACGTGCCTGGAACACATGTCCAAGGAGGAAAATTTCCAGAACCGAAAACTAATGGCTTATGCTCTAATATCTAGAATCTACAAATGAGAACTCAAAATTTCAAAGCTTCTGCAAGGCAAAGGAAACTGTCAATAGGATAAAAGGGCAATCAATAGATTGCGAAAAGTTCTTTACCAATCCTACATCTGATAGAGGGCTAATATCCAATGTATACAGAGAACTTAAAAATTTAGACTCCAGAGAATCAAATAACGCTACTAAAAATGGGGTATACAGCTAAACAAAAAATTCTCAACTGAGGAATATCAAATGGCCACAAAACACCTAAATAAGTGTTCAACATCCTTAGTCATCAGAGAAATGCAAATAAAAACAACCCTGAGATTCCACCTCACACCATTCAGAATGGCCAAGATCAAAAACTCAGGTATCAGCAGATGCTGATAAGGATGTGGAGAAAGAGGAACACTCCTCCATTGCTGGTGGAATTGCAAGCTGGTACAACCACTTTGGAAATTAGTCTGCAGGTTCCTCAGAAAATTGTGTATCATACTACCTGAAGACCCAGCTATACCTCTCCTAGGCATATACCCAAAAGATGCTCCAACATAGACACATATAACAAAGACACATATTCCACTATGTTCATAGTAGCCTTATTTATTATAGCGAGAAGCTGGAGAGAACCCAAGTGTCCTTCAACAGAGGAATAGATACAGAAAATGTGGTACATTTACACAATAGAGTACTATGTTGCTATTAAAAACAATGAGTTTATGAAATTCTTAGGCAAATAGAGGGAACTAGAAAATATCCTGAGTGAGGTAACCCAATCACAAAAGAACACACATATTATGTACTCACTGATAAGTGGATATTAGCCCAAAACTCAGAATTCCCAAGGTACAATTTACTTTCTACATGAAGCTCAAGAAGAAGAAAGAGCAAAGTGTGGATGCTTTAGTACCTCTTAGAAAGGGGAATAAAATACTAATAGGAGGAAGTAAGGAGACAAAGTGTGGAGTAGAGATTGAAGGAAAGGCCATCCAGTGACTGCCACACATGGAATCCATCTCACATGCAGTCACTAAATTCCAGTCACTTTTTGTGATGCCAAGAGTTGCATGCTGATATGGATGTCTCCTGAGAGGCTCTGCGAGAGCCTTACTGATACAGATGAGGATGCTTGCAGCTAACTATTGGAGTCAACAAGGGGACCCTAATAGAAGAGTTAGAGAAAAGCCTAAAGTAGCTGAAGGGGTATGCAACCCCATTGGAAGAAAAACATTATCAAATAACCAGATCCCACCAGAGCTCTCAAGGGACTAAACCACCAATCAATAAGGACACATGGAGGAACCCAAGGCTCTAGCTGCATATGTAGCAGAGGATGGCATTGTCCAGCATCAATAGGAGGAAAATCCTTTGGTCCTATGAAGGCTTGTTTGCCAATGTAGGGAAATTCCAGTGCATTGAGGTGGGAGTGGGAGCATCCTCATAGAATCTGGGGGAAAGGGGAGGGGTATGGGAGAGGGGGGTTAAGGAGTTAACATTTGAAATGTAAATACATAAGATATCCAAGAATATCTAAGAGGTCAGCTTTGAATAAATGCTATTTTGTTTGATAAAGTTTGAAAAAAATGCCATTAAAGAATAAATACGTGAAAGCTTACAATAAGTGATATTATTTAACATTGTCTGAGCAATTTTTAGGCAAGGCAATCAATTACAGGAAAAAGATTGAAAAAGACTGTAGACATTGAATATTCTGAGACTATTGCAATTTGTGGTATACTTATTTTTGCCTTTATAATTCTAAGAGATTTAATGATATTTATTCTCAGTGTAATATGTTATATTCTGTTATAATGTTCTGGTCTTTTTTGGAAATCATTAATCTTGTGTGTGTGTAGCAAGACCTTTGGGCTGCTATTCTAAAGGTATATCTCTGGATTACATTTACTAAAATTTTTTAATTTATAATAAGATACCATAACACACTATGAAGTGCTACTACACAACAGGGTGAGCACTGATAAAATCTTACTTTTATATTTTAAAAATGTAAAACAAAGACTCCCCCCCCAGTGTGCACATATCACATGCTACCCATAAATACCTAAATTTGTTTCCGTGTGTCTGTTGAAGTGGTTTATAATGAAAATTAATAAATATACTATACAATATACTTTACAAAGAAATGCACTATTGTTTAAGAAATACACGCTCACACACACAAACACACACATGCACACACACACACACACACACACACACACACACACACTCTACTATTATCTAAAGGTGAATGACTAATTAAGCCTAATGCCTATTTAAGTCAGTGTCTTGATTCACCAAGTGTTTCTGCTCTACAATACTTAATTGGACATTTCGTCTTTGTGTGTTCACAAAACCCTGATAAACTGTCATGAGTGAAGCAAAAGTTAGAAATAATCTTGAAATACATCTTAGTGATATCTGCATAAGAATAGGAGTCTAATGCATGTCTATAGTGAAAGGCAGTGCATGAATAATGAATAATAAAAGGAACCAAAAGCAGAAAAATGGAAACCAAGAAAGATTGTGCAAAAGAAACACAATTAAAATCAGCAAGAAGCAGACTGCCTGGGATGAGATAAATTTGATTAAAGGCTAATAAATGTATTTTCTCCTAAAGGTGACAAATACTCATAATTTCTAAAGGTAAAAATAGTAAGTAAATTTATTTTTGCTAACCTAATTGTTAGTAGTTTAACTTTCTCCTAAAAGTCCTGTTTATATATGCTACTCTGCTGTAAAACAAAGGACATGTTATTTGATATCTACTTCTTTTTAATATAGAGGTATAGTGAGTTATGTACTTCTTTAGACATCTAGTCAGTCACCTTTGGGTATTACCACCATAGAGTGCTCTTGAATGTTTAAGTTTGTGATGCATTGGTCTGACCAGCCCTTTCCTTTCCCCACCTCACCAAGTTATTGAAAAAAAGAAAATGCACAACATCCAGGTACAGGTTAATTACACGACCATGAAAATGCTGTAAAGAAAATGCAAAGAATGCCTGGGGAGTCCAATTACAAAGTATTCCCTGTCTACAGAATAAAAGGTTAACCAAAAGAAGATAACCTAAGGAATGGCACAGAGAGACAAAGTAAGCAAACCATCTGGATTTAAAACAGAGCTTTTGAATAACATGAAAATTGCATTTATTTCCAATATATGTGGTAATGGAAATGTTAATATTTTATTACAACTGAATATGCATGTTTCCATGAATTGCTGGGAAATTTTGTGTTTTCCCCAACTGCGGAAACAATTCTTAGAATATTTTAAGCTTGTTTATGTCTTAAAATATTAAGATAGTTTTGCTATTTTGTGTTCATTTAGTTCATGCTGATAAGTGGAATGAATTCTAGTGACATAACCACCAGTAGCTCAAATATGCAAATTCCATTTGGAATATTTTGTGCTTAACAATAAGGATGATACTTCAAAGTGGCATATACATTTTTATAATGAAAAATACATTTAAAAAGGGAAAAAAACTTAAGACATAATTTCTGGATGTGGGTCAAGGGAACCCCATTATGAAAAGTATTGATTTATGGGGATACCTATTTCTACATGCAAAAGAATCATAGTCTTTATAACTGTATTCATTTGCATAAGTTTGCATGTGCACATCTTGTACACACTCACTCCCATCTTTCTCCTCCCTAGCATTCTATTCTCTCTCTTCCTCAACAAATCTCTCATATTGCTTGGTCTACCAATAATGGCCTGGGTTATCTGTGTGACTGTGGGTTTAAAAGTCTGTGTTGAAGCCTGGTAGATTTTGCAGAGGCTACACATCTAAAGAGGGTGAGTCTCACCCAGAATCCATAAAATGCCAATGCTTAGAAGTAAATGTAAGGCTCTGTGAATCTCTTCACATTTCTTGACTAATTGTTGATAGCACTGGTCTTGTCTAGACCAAAGCAGACAACCACAGCTTATGAGAGTTAATGATTGCATCATATCTGGGGAATGTTGTCTCTGAGCCTTTCATCCTATCTTCCTATTCCTCTCTATTTCCTGAGCCCTCTTCTGAATGCCCTCTGAGCCCCCTAAGGAACGGAATCAATCACTGCTGGGCAATGATGGGTCTATTCAATCACTACTGATTTCTATATGAAAAAAATCAGTATTGACTTTATATGATTAATAATGGGAGTCATTTCTATCTACAAGTATCCACACAGATATTTAGAAGACAATTTTCTGCAATATCATTTTTGTCAGCAATCAAAATAATAATACTTGCATGGTCCTACTCACTCTCCAGATGAGATTTATTAATCAGAATTTGAAGCATCAGTCCCCTAACCCCATGATGTGGGTCTTGAACTCAAACAGAGTAGTTGTGGCTCTTTTGTTTCCCGTTCCCCCACAGTTAACGCAATATTACATAGGTGTGTAGTTTTTCCTTCCAAATGACTGCTGTTTATGCTGTTTATCTTTCCCTCATCCTATAATTTCATCTTCTTAATCTCCTTGTCTCCACACTGCCTTAACCTTTCTAATAATATTATTTTGACCCGTATTGATTTTTTCACCTCTTGTCTCTTATCCCTGTCTTGTAAAGCTAACTCTTCCCCCACTCTTCCCTTCCATGCACTTTAAAAAAATATGTCAATTGGAGTGAAAAAGTATTCTGGACAAACAAAGGTAACTTTGCTTATTGTTAAATTTGTTCATTAAGATTGAGAGAAAGGGTGGCATTTTGTAACAGGCTAAGAGAAAATAAATCTGAAAGATCAAAATGAATTGAAAAGAAGGGAAATGTTAAACTGGAACTATAATACAAAGAAAACTAGAATCTAAGAACTGGACTCAGGCCATTTAGACATTTGATAAAAAATGAAATTGCATTCATGCTTTGACATTCAGTCTGAGAAAGACTAGGTGATACTTAGAATTTTTCACATACTATGAGAAGGTTCAAAAATTTCAGAGTTAGAATGTTAGTTAGTAATATTTGGGTTTTTTTTTGTTTTGTTTTGTTTTGTTTTGTTTTTATTTTGGCATGTTGACAGATAAATTAGTTTAATTGAAACTCAAATTTTTAATTTAGTAAAAGTGAAAGGACTGCCTGCCTTTGTGTGTCAACATCACACAAGCTGGAGTTATCACAAAGAAAAAAGCCTCCCTTAAGGAAATGCCTCCAAGAAATCCAGCTGCAAGACATTTTCTCAACTAGTGATCAACGTGGGAGAGCCCGTTATGGGTGGTACTATCCCTGGGCTGGTAGTCTTGGGTTCTATAAGAAAGCAAAAAAAAAATTACAAATTCATCTGGACTAACAAGAAACCCAGGATAGCTAAAACTATCCTCAACAATAAAAGAACTTCTGGGGGAATCACCATCCCTGATTTCAAGCACTACTACAGAGCAATAGTCATAAAAACTGTATGATATTGGTACAGAGACAGGCAGGTAGATCAGTAGAACAGAATTGAAGACCCAGAAATGAACCCACACACCTATAGCCATTCAATATTTGAAAAAGGAGCTAAAACTATCCAATGGAAGAAAGATAGCATTTTCAGCAAATGGTGGTGGTTCAACTGGAGGTCAGCATGTAGAAGATTGCAGATAGATCCATTCTTATCACCCTGTACAAAGCTTAAGTCCAAGTGGATTAAGGACCTCCACATTAAACCAGATACACTCAAACTGATAGAAGAAAAAGTGAGGAAGAATCTTGAACACATGGGCACTGGAGAAAATTTCCTGAACAAAACACGAATGGCTTATGATCTAAGATCAAGAATCTACAAAAGGGATCTCAGAAAACTGCAAAACTTCTTTAAAGCAAAGGACACTGTTGTTAGGACAAACTGGCAACCAACAGACTGGGAAAAGATCTTTACCAATCCTACAACTGATAGAGGGCTTATATCCAAAATATAAAAAGAACTCATGAAGTTAGACTGCAGGGAGACAGATAACCCTATTAAAAATGGGGTTCAGAGCTAAACAAAGAATTCAGAGCTGAGGACTATCGAATGGCTGAGAAGCACCTAAAGAAATGTTCAACATCTTTAGTCATAAGGAAATGCAAATCAAAACAAGCCTGAGATTCCACTGTGAAGTCAGAATGACTAAGATCAAAAATTGTGGCGACAGCAGATGCTGGCGAGGATGTGGAGAAAGAGGAACACTCCTCCATTGTTGGTAGGATTGCAGACTGGTACAACTATTCTGGAAATCAGTCTGTAGGTTCCTCAGAAAATTAGCTGAGGACCCAGCTACACCACTCTTGGGCATATACCCAAAAGATGCCCCAACATATAACAAAGACACAAGCTCCACTATGTTCAAAGCAGCCTTATTTATAATAGCCAGAAGCTGGAAAGAACCCAGATGCCCTTAAAAAGAGGAATGAATACAGAAAATGTGGTACATCTACACAATGGAATATTACTCAGCTATCAAAAACAATGACTTTATGAAATTCATAGGCAAATGGATGGAACTGGAAAATATCCTGAGTGAGGTAATCCAATCACAGAAAAACACACATGGTATGCACTCATGGTAAGTGGCTATTAGCCCAAATGCTCAAATTACCCTAGATGCACAGAACACATGAAACTCAAGAGGGATGACCAAAATGCGGATGCTTCACTCCTTCTTTAAAAGGGGAACAAGAATACCCTTAGGAGGGTTTAGGGAGGCAAAGTTTAGCACAGAGACTGAAGGAAAGGCCATTCAGAGCCTGCCCCACATGTGGCCCATATATACACAGCCATCAAACTAGATAAGATGGATGAAGCAAAGAGTTGAAGGCTGGGAGGAACTGGATGTTTATCTCTCCTGAGAGACACAGCCAGAATATGGCAAATACATAGGCGAATGCCAGCAACAAACCACTGAAGTGAGAACAGGAACCCCGTTGAAGGAATCAGAGTAAGGACTGAAAGAGCTGAAGGGACTTGAGACCCCAAATGAACAACAATACAAACCAACCAGAGCTTCCAGGTACTAAGCCACTACCCAAAGACTATACATGGACTGACCCTGGGCTCCAACCTCATAGGTAGCAATGAATAGCCTAGTAAGAGCACCAGTGGAAAGGGAAGCCCTTGGCCTCACCAAGGCTGGACCCTAGTGAATGGGATCTTTGGGGGGAGGGCGGTAATGTGGGGAGGATTGGAAGGGGAACACCCATATAGAAGAGGAGGTGGAGGGGTTAGGGGGATGTTGACCTGGAAACTTGGAAAGGGAATAACATTTGAAATGTAAATAAGAAATACCCAATTTAATAAAGATGGAGAAAAATTATCTAATTTTACAAAATAAATAAATAAACCGCAGCTTAGCCCGAATTTGTATTTCTAATAAAAAGAAAGCAAGCTGAGCAAGCCAAGGGAAACAAGCTAATAAATAACATCCCTCCATGGCTTTTGTATCTGTTCCTGCTTCCTGACCTGCTTGAGTTCCAGTCCTGATTTCATTGGTGATGAACAGCAATGTGGAACGTGTAAGTGGAATAAACCCTTTCCTCCCCAACTTGCTTCTTGGTCATGATGTCTTGTGCAGGAATAGAAACCCTGACTAAGACAGCCATATTAAATTAATAGTGAGACATGTTATACAAGTATCAAAGTCAAATATTACATGTTCAGAACTGTAGAAGATACACCTCATAGCAGGGATTGGTAAAGCAAAAAACAGAGAGTTGCATGGCTTCCTGCAAGCATTTGTTGCAGTATAGGAGGACACATTTACTCATAGTATTCGGGGATATCTAAACCTTGGCCAAGTTTAGACAAGTGTTTTAATTTTTCAGTAGAAATGAGGATATGAATATTTACATAAAACAATTGTCATGCCATCCTAGGAAAGTCAAATTATGCAAGGTATGGAAATAATAATAATAATAATAATAACAATGATAATGAAAATAATAATAAAACCCATTACTTTATAATGGCTGAACCACATCTTTATTTTGATATGAAATAAAAATAAATAATAATTAATGATATAAGTGTAGAAATATAAAATAAATTGATATTTCAGTTACAAGAGGGATTAGCAATCATACTTCCTCAGATTTTCAAAAAAATTTAAAAGAATTATAAAATAAAAAATTCTAATTTATTTTATTCTCAATGAGGATTTCAGGAGTAAAATTTTTATTTGGGTAATAGTTTCAGAGTCACACAAGATGCAATTTGTATATAGGTTACTATTTAGGTATATAATATCCCAGAATGCTACTCTCTTATTTCAATATAACTCATTTGTCCAAAGGAAGAAATTACAGTTTATATATTAACTAAACTCCAACATCTATTCTAATTTGTTAAGTGCTGATTTCAGAAGTTCCATATTATGATGAAAACACCGTATTGGAATTATACACCATTGCTCTTTCGTTCTTCCCTTACCAATATTTTATGTTACTATTTTAACAATTTTGGATGTACAAAAATCAATACCTTTAATAAAATCAATCCTGAAAGAAAGGTGACAATGAGATTCTGAGCTGGGGCAGCTTGGAGCCAGTCCCCAGGCAAAGCAAAATCACACAAGTGATACTCAGGCAGAGCCCTGCGTTAATACCATCTCCAGCGTGGTATACACACCTTGGCAGCACATTCTCACAGATTCCCCATCCTCTGAGATTTAGTGACAAAAAAGTTGTTGCAGGATATTTTAAACTTCATAGAGGAACACAAGCTTAGTGCTTTCAAATTCAGTAAACAAATCTGCACTGAGCTTTTCAAGATGTCCTGGGATCTTTGTATCTGGGGATCTTCTAGAACAATATAAAATCCGTGCTTCTGATAAAAATATCGTGACTATGCGGCATGGAAGCTTCACTCCTTACTAACAGTTACTAGCAACAGCATCTACCAATGTGAGTGGTAAAACACAGGCTCTTCTGGTGCCTTTCTGCTTCTCAAATTCATGCTTTCCCTGTGTTCTTATGCAGTTTGCACAGAGCAGTTTGGAGCAGAGCTGTAACACCTGCACTGAGTTGGAGTGGGATGGACTGCATTGCTGCGGGAGGTTATACTGTCTTACAGAAGGCTCAGAGCCATCCTTCTCTCTACTCATACACACTCATCTCATTGTTAAGCTTTCCTTTCTAATTAAGACAATGAAATAATGTTCTCCAGGGCAGGAAAATCCATGCTAGGAAGAACCAGTAAGCTTTTGGGAATCTCGTTTTTGTACTTAATTTGAAAAAAAAACCTAAAATTTATAGTGATTTCCTTTGCTTTTTTATTCTATTATCTATTTGACTAAGAAAACTTGGTAAAAGGGACATATGGGGAATAGGGTGATATGTGATATTAGGAAACTGATTAAGGAGATTTTAGAACATTCTTTTAACCAAGAATGGTATATCTTTATAACAAAACAAATTACACATTTATTTTCCATTTTCTCTCCAGTATTTTTCAAAACCCTACTCTAGTTTTTGTGTCTTGTTTTGTTTGTTTTGATTTTTGAGTTCTTCCCAGGATTCTAATGCAGTTTGAGCTGAAACTTCCTCCAAAGCCCTAAGTGTTGAAAGTTTGGGCGCCATTCTGAGGAGGTTTTGACAGCTGGCATAACTTTTAAGGTTTGGAGTCTATTTGAATGAAGTTAAATATGAGAGAGGTGACTGATGCTGTGGGAGGTGTTGCGATCTCTGTGGGTTTATCTTTCTGTTTGATATAATACAGGAAATTATCCTGTATTGCATTCCCATATCCCTGAAATTTCTCCTCCTATCTACCCGACACACATTTCTATAATGTCTGCCTAACCCCATGCCCCAAACAACAGAACAGCTGAGCATGGACTGAAACCATCAGCCAAAACAAACGTTTTGATATTTTAAATTTATTATTTCCAGGTATTTTGTTATAGTAATGGGAAACTGTTTAAAGTACATCTGAAAGGCATAATCTAAAACCTAATCTTCCCAGGTTTCATGGTCTTCCATTGTTTTACAAGTTTCACTTTAAAAAAAAAATTCTTGTTAGTTATTTGCTCCTCTCTACTGTTGTGTCATATCCTCCTCAGTGTTTCAGTGTTAGCAATTCTTCTAGGCTCCACTCAACAGTTACCTAGCAACAGCTTGTGTAGCTGCCTTCCAGGAGTTAGCTGCCCTACTCCTCTCTCTCTCTCTCTCTCTCTCTCTCTCTCTCTCTCTCTCTCTCTCTCTCTCTCTCTCTCTCTCCTCTCTCTCCCTCCTCTCTCCTTCTTACCTCCTCCCCTCCATCTCCTATTCTCTTTCTCTTCCCCTATGTGTTCCCAGCCAGTCTCTTCCTCTCTTCTGCTCTCTGTTTCTGTCTCTCTCTGCCTCTGCCCCTTTTCCAGGTCTCCTTCCCTCCCCACCAATAAACTTCCTTTATATTTGGCCTGTGGTATGGCTGATTCCTCAGACGGAACATCTTGGCCAGGCCTGCCCAAGGTGCTCCTACCCGCCTCGTTATACTTCGCCATTTTATAAAATACAACACCCAGTGTACTGTAAAATGCTGGGGAAGTGGTAACATCAGTTACTGCTTTGCTCATAAGCAGTTTTCAAGTGTTGACTTAATGAAGAATGTCTCTGATAAATACAGATTGAACTAAGATGATACAGAATTAGGGTACCTGAGACACCATGATGCTGAATGGGGACAACTGGACTGTGCAATGCACGAAAGAAGTCTCATAGAAGGAACTGGGGGCATAAATGTGTAGATCTTTTAAACATTTACGTCAAGTAAGTACACATTTTAAATTAGACTGTTAATAGAAATAAGATATAGGAAAATGTTTAAAGTAGTGATGTCTGCCTTGACTTCCAACGTGTTCAAGTAATTAGAATGTATCTGCCACTGTCCTTGTTAGAATTCTTCTGACCCATTATTTGTTAGTGGGTTTAAGACTCAAGGATTGTTTCAGTCCGGAAGACAGGGCCTGGCTCTTAAAAACTGTATAAAAGGAAGTGTGACTGTATGAGCACATTGATAACAATGACCTGGTTTCTCCATTTATTCTGCTGCACAGCAGTTTTGACAAACTCCCTGTATATTAATTTGACCAGCTAATGTTAAGAGACAAGCTGGAATTCTCAGCGTACTGATGTTTACAGAAATGTATTTCTAACATCAGAATATCTGACGATGAATAAAAAAAACCCAATTTAATATTCAACCAAGAGAGCTTCATGTAATCCCAGCTATTACCTAGGAGGAAAATAAAGGTCAATGATGATTACTTTCAGCTGATGGATCAGCCCGAGTGCTAAAAACTGTTGAAATAAATGGTCCTTGATATTTTATAAAAATGTATATGTGTTTTCACTGAATAATAAACTTCTTATAACAAAGAAATAAATCTTTGATATTTTAAATATCAGAGTTTTCTGGCCTTTGCTTGCCTGCATATTTTGTTATTAATTTACAGTCATTATCTCCAAGACTCTTGTAGTTTTCTTTAAACATGCAGAAAATATATATATATTTCTAATTAAGTGTTTTATTATCTTCATGTGTATAAATGTGTGTTTATTGGGACTTCCTTTCTTTTTCTTCTGTTTGTTATGTCTTTTTTCTGTTTGCTCGTTTGTTTTTATTTCATTGTATTTGTATTATTACTGTTATATATTCTGACTTATATTAGAACAGGAGACAAAGAGAGAATTTGAACTGGGGAGAATACAGGGAAACCTGGGGCAGACTGAGTGATGAAAAACCAAATCAGAATGTACTGTATGAGAAACAACATTTTTTAATAATAAAAAGGAATAACTATACACATATGTTTACACTTACTATGGAACCATAACTCTAAAGCCAAACTGATAAAAAATAGCAAACACTTGAGCTTAATACATATAATTTTTACAACTTTTTGTTGTCTTGAGGATTAAATCAATCATATTTTATATGTTTAAATTCCATTTATATTTTTAATATTCTTTCTACTGTGACAAAAATACATTATTTTCCTTTACTACGGACTTTTTAAAAACAGAGCTGTGACATCATTGGAATGCACCCTGTTGTTCTTCTTTTTATTGTTTTTCCTAAAAGGAAATGGAGCAGATCTTTAAAGCCAAAGAAAGCTAGGTTAACTGTTAACTCACGGTGTGCTGCTGCGGCCCTGCCATTTAAAGTGTTTTACTTTCATTAAATCCTGATGTGAGAGCTGAACTGCTTGATGCTATAGCAAACATCAGTGGTTCCCTCTCTCCTGAGCACAGCAAGCACAAATAACTTCAAGCCTGTGATAATGCATTAAAACACTGACCTATTCAGGAGCATTTAATAACTAAGAATAAAACAAAAACCATGTCACTTGGAAGATAAACATTGGCTTTGAGATCTATTACTTGGATCATGGAACTAAATATATGATTTATACCCTATTCTAACTTCAAGTTAATAACGGTGAAGCAGTGACTCTTTCTGACTCTCACTTTCTTGAAAAACATAATGCAGAGTATACATCCAAATAATTAGGAACCATAACCAAGTTGGCCTTGTTGGTGAAATGCAGGGATGGTTCAACATACACAGTCAATAAATATAACAAACCCCAGAAGGAGATATAAAGACAAACACATGACTATCTTAGTACATGCAGAAAAATATTTGACGAAATCAAGCATGTTTTCATTATAAAAGGCCTACAAGATATAGGATTTGAGGGGGTCATACTGCAACATAATAAAAACTATATATGAGAAACCCATAGCCAATGTCATTCTAAATATAAAAAAGCTTAGAATAAATCTTTTTTTTTTTGTTCTTTTTTTCGGAGCTGGGGACCGAACCCAGGACCTTGCGCTTCCTAGGTAAGCGCAAGTCAGGAGTAAACCAAGGGTTTCCACTTCCACTCCTTTTTTTTTTTTTTTTTTTTTTTTTTTTTTGTGCTCAAAGCACTAGTTACTCTACTTAGGCAAGAAAAGGAACTCAAAGGGATGGAAACAAGGAAAAATTAAATCAAACAATTGTTTGCTAATAACATAGTAGAGATCCTCAAAATACTTCTAGAAATGATAAATAAATTCAGCAAAACTTTCTAAAATTTATGAACAAATTCAGAAAGATTGCAGGATGCAAAATCAACTCTCACAAATCAAAAACAGTTTTATGCATTCTAGTCATTTATTATAACAAAATACAGTGAAAAAGATCATAAACATACACCCATTTGTAATACACTCAAAGAAAACAGAATGTCTAGAAATAAACATAACTAACGGAGTGAATGACTTCTATAATGAAATATTACGATTATTTTAAAAAGACAGAAAAAGATAATAGCAAACGGAAAGACATATGGTACTCACAAACTGATACGATTAATGTTATGTAAATGATATTAGCAAAAGCCATTTACAAATTTAAAACAACCGAAATCAAAACTCCATCAGAGTGTGTTCAGAGTCATTAAAAAAAAAAAGCTGTTCTAAAATTTATATGAAACCACAAAAGATCCCAGACTGCCAACAAATCCCAGTCAAAAAATAAACAAACAAACAAAAAAAAAAAACAACTCAAAACATCAAGAAAACAACACTAGAGGGATTACTGTTCCTAATCTTCAGGTATTTTACAGAACCATAGTAAGAAAATAAATAAGGAAGGGAGTCAAATAATGCATTTAGAACAACAAAACAAAAGTCACAAACATGAGTCTATTCAAATTTAACTATTTAATATTTAGTAAAATTGACAATACATATGATGGAGAAAAGCAAGGATCTCTAAGAGATAGTGCTGGGAATGTTGGATGTCACATGAATGAAATTAGACTTCCTTCTACCTATCTATCTATCTATCTATCTACCTATCTATCTATCTATCTATCTACCTACTTACCTACCTACCTACCTATCACCTTGCACCAAACAAACCCCAAATGGAACAAAGAACTAAACATGAACTGTAAAATATTAACCCGGCTAGCAGAAAACATAGCCAGTGCACCATATGATATAAATGTAGGAAAGAAAATTCTAAATAGCAGTTCATTTTCCCCAAAATTAAGTTCAACAATTGATAATTAGAACTATATAAAATTTCAAAACTTCTGTGAAGTATCAACTGTGTGAAGAGAAAATGGGAAACAATTGTTACCAGCTATATACTTGACAGATATTAGCAAGATTAATGACCAGAAGAGATAAAGAACACAAAACAAAAGGCATTAAAAGGAAAATGAAATAATCCATTTTAAAAATGGATCTGGTAACTGAACAGAAAGTTCTCCAAAGAAAAGAAAATGTCAGAAATAAACCTCAAAAATTGCTCATAATCTGCAGCAATTAAGAAATTGCAAATCAAAAGTTTGAGATTTCATCTTGTTCCAGTCAGAATGACAGAGATCAAAAGCTATCAAACAACAACAAGTGAAGCTTGACAATAAATACTCCAAGAAGAAGGAGAAGAGAAAACCCTCATTCATTCACTGTTGGTGGCCTTGGAACTGAGGCAGTTGCTGTGGAAATCAGTTTTGGACATTCCCACAAAGCTAAAAATAAACCTACCACATGACCCAGCTCTGTTTCTTTCTTTATAATAGAAAGTAGAAAGAAGCTAAATTTTTTTCAACTGATGAATGGGGAAGCAAAATGTGAATCATATTCATGACGAAATACTATTCAGGTGTAAAGAAAGATGAAACAATGACCTTTGGAGATAAATGGACAAAACCTGAAAAGAACAAATTGAACAAGTCCAGGCCCCAAAAGAGAAATGTCCTCTCTAATTTCAGCATCCTAGTTCCAAACCTTCACATATGAGTACATATCCTGGAGAAACTAAAGACATGAGAAAACTAAAATCAATCACTGTAAGGTTGGGGTAGGTAGGGAATATCAGAGAGAAGAATAGCAGGACACAAGGAATCTGGCCAGTGACATAAAAGAACAGGATGGATACTAATTAGGGATGGGCAGCTAAATACAGAAGAAGAGGGAGGTAAATTCCAGTAAAGATGTCTAAAAATGTCATGCGGAAATGTACCTATTAATGACTTACTTCAAATTAACTGAAATCCCAAATCACTAAACAAAGAGCAAACCATGGCTCCAGATTCATCTGTAGGAGAGGATGGCCTTATCTGGCACTAATGAAAGAGGAGGCCCTTGGTCCTGCAGGGGGGTGGTTGATGCCCCAGCATAGGGGGATGCTAGAGTAGTGAGGTAGGAGTGAGGGAGTGGTTAGAGGAGCACCCTCATAGAGGCAAAGAGGAGGGGTGAGAGGGAGGATGGGATGGGAGCTTCCTGCAGGGGTAACCCAGAAGGGGGATATCATTTTAAATATAAAGGAATAAAAAGATTAATCAAAACTTAAGTTTAATGAATGCAAGTCTGTGTATAAATATTAACATATATTTTACATGAGATTTTCTTGTCTGGGACAAAAATGCCTCTGCAAGAGCCAAAGATTATCTAACAAAACCCTAATGCAAGGTTTGAGAAGTCCTCATTTAAATTATTGACCTGTGTTGAAGAGCACAGGGTACGTTTACTGTCATTCGTTGCCCTCAGTAGGAGGAAGTATTGCTAATGACATTGTATATCTCAGCGACAAGGCACAGAGGACCCTGATAAGGGATTGACTGGAAAACCATGATATCAGAATTCAAAATGCAAGCTTCCAAAGGAGGGAAGCAACCAACAATCATTTCTGGACAGTTATTATGCCTGTGAACCACAATAACAACCACTGTGACACAGTAACCCTAAAGATGCAGTAGAGAGCCTCACACCATGGAGGTCACTGACGGTTACCTAACTCAACTAAATATGCCCTCAGCAAGATGGGAGTCATGCCTGGTAATAGGAACTCAGTCAGCTACCAAGTGATTATTAGTCATAGATCTTGGAGGAGAACATACATTATCCACTTTATTAAACCAATAAAATCCCTAATTACATTCTAAACACGTCCTGATACACATAGATAACTGTAGTTCTTACCCCTCATCAAGAAGGTTTCTCTTCTGACAGAGCAAATCACAGAAAACCCTGTTCTATCAGAACACAGAGTTGTGCAGTCCAGTAGCAACTGACTCTTATCCAAAGTATCTCTTGCCCCTTGGCCTCATCACTCACCGAAGATGAGAGGGTAGAAAAAGTAAATCTAGAGGATCGTGGATTTTGCTGTGAGGGTGTAATTCCTGGGATTTTAGAAGGTACATCCATAAACCCTCACAAAAATGACGGCCTAAAAAGCAGCTAAGCAGTAACCATAGACATGCTGAAGTGGGCAGAGGGAACCCTTAGAGATTTCAGCCACACACAAAATATGGTAGGTAGTTTAAGGTTTGCTGAGAGTGGGTGAAACACAATTGCTTATCCAATACCAAATGATCAACATGCATATAATTAACAATATGCAGACTGAGCTGGGTGTATTTAGGAACACACACACACACACACACACACACACACACACACACACCAATCATCAATGAAAAAAGATGGATTTGAAAGAGAGCAAGGAGGGGTGTATTAGAATGGCTGAGTTTATAAAAGGAAGTCCCTTGCATTTCTGCTTTGATGGAAGGGTATGCTAGATCTCAGAAGCCCAAGAATGATAGACCTCTGTGGGAAAAAGAAATCCCAGTGGAAGAGCACCCCGCGATACAGGGGCTCAGGAAAGACAGAGCTCTGAGGCAGGTCAGTGTACAGTGGAAGGGCATCCTGCGACATCCCAGGAACCACATAACTCTGAGAGGAAGCCTCCTCAGCAGAGGCACTGCACCTGCAATGGGAGAGTATCCCCAGCCGAGCGCAGGAGCTCAGGAGCCTCAGCCCCACTCCTTCTCAGCATCTTCCCTTCTTCTCTTCATTGCTTCTTTTTCTTCTTAGCTTCTACAGTTGCACTGGGCAGAAAATCTCATGAAAAAGATTAATGGAAGATCCAAGATGTCGAGAGAGGAATCCAGGGATGGATACCCTCTGGCCCTGGGAGCAGACAGCAGGGAGAATTGCATAAAGGGTAAAAGTTATATAAGACTTCTTAGGGGGCAGAGCTTTCTAGGACAGAGTGTTCCAGACTGAGGACTGGTAGTCATTTCACTTGCTGAGTTTGGGAAGCTCAAGGATTGGCAGTTTTTCCTTCTCGGGGATTGGTGGATTTATTTGGGACGCTCAGGGATTGGTAGTTTTTCCTGCTAAGGGATTGGTGAGTTTTCTCACTCAGGGACTGGTGGCTTTTTTTTTCATCCCTTTCCCTACATTGGGCTCATGGGATATGTAGCTTTGGCCTAGGTGCCATACTTGTGGAGCTGCTTGTGGAGGCTGGAGAGAAGGTGCGGCCACTGTGGACAGCTTCTGTGGGATAGCTCCTGCAGTAGTATTTCACCAAGGTTGTAGGCTGAGGTAGGAAAGAAGACAAGACATCACCACCAAGAGTGGCTCCTGACTGGCAGCTCCCGTTGAGGCAGGAAAGGCTATGTGTCAACATGAACAGCTCCTGTGACTGCAACAGGCTGAGGAGATGTGGTGGTACCGCCCTTTTGACAAGAGCCACTGTTTTGATAGGTCCTGTCAAAATTTTGACAGCATCTCACCTGGCCCATAGGCTGGGGCAGGAGAGGGTAATGGCCAGCACTTTTGAAGACTTTTGTGTTATGCCACTTAAGGTCTTACACAACTGATGTAAGGACACAGTATATTTTTTTAAGCTTAAATGAAAAGATCTGAGCGAACAAATTATTTGATATGTATAAAACTTACTCTCTTAGTTGAGGTTTCTATTGCTGAAATAAAATATCATGAACCAAAGCAACTTGGGGAAGAAAGTATTAAGTCTTATAATTTATATTTTATTATCCACTATAAACAGGACAGGAACTCAAGGCAGTAAAGTCAAGGTAGGAGAAGATGGTACCGAACTCATGCAGGAGTGCTACATGCTGACTTCCTGGCTTGCTCAGGCAGTATATCAAAAAGCACTTACTATCACCAACCCAGGGATAGCACTGCCAAAAGTGAGCTGCGCCTTCGCGGCCAAACATGGATCTGTCCCACAGGCTTACCCAAAGACCCATATTTTTTAAACTGAGGTTCCTCCCAAATGGCTTTACCTTTTGTTAAGTTGACATGAAAATTAAGGGCACACTTAAAAAGCACACAGCAAAAACAGCAAAAAATTTACTGAGTCTTAAAGACAAAAACTTTATAAGTAAGTAATGTATAATGTTTTTCATATTTTTCTATGAATTAGCTTATTGAATGTCTGGTTATGGATAATGTTTGCAATACAGTTTAAAAAGCAATGGTTCAGTGAAGGATGAATGGGTGATTACCAAGTTTAATTAAAATATTAAAGACTATACATGGACTGACCCTGGACTCTGACCTCATAGGTAGCAATGAATATCATAGTAAGAGCACCAGTGGAAGGGGAAGCCCTTGGTCCTGCTAAGACTGAACCCCCAGTGAATGTGATTGTTGGGGGGAGGGTGGCAATGGAGGGAGGATGGGGAGGGGAACACCCATAAAGAAGGGGAGGGGGAGGGGTTAGGGGGATGTTGGCCCGGAGTTAATAAAAAAAAAAAAAAGAAAATGACGTGGAATCTAATAGGTCAGGATATTCTTGTATTTCCAATGGCATATAGATCATGATAAAATTAGATGGAAATAAAATCACTTTCATTTAGCTCACAAATCAAATTTAAGTTCACATTTTACCCTACAATGAAATCGTTTCTAAACAGTGCTTAAAGAATGACATAATGCCTTCCTAAGAGGAAAGCTGTATATACGTTTACCTCCTGAAGTAAAACATAGAAAATTGTTTCAGAAATGGCTGTTTTCCCCATACACATATAGAAAATCAAATAACAGAAAGAATAACTATCAAACTACAACCACAAATCTGGATGAAATTGACTTGGATATATATTCTTGAGAAATGTCAGTGATTTCACCATTCCCAGGAGATGAGTGTACTCATTGTCTTAGTGAGTGACTGTACCACCTTCCTTTATTGTTGTTGTGATAAAACACTCTGGAAAAAGCAACTCAGGAGAGAAAGTATGTGTTTATCAAACATTGTAAAATATAGTTCATCGTTGCAGAGAAATAAAGGTGGCAGGATGTTGAAGCAGCTAGTCACATAATATCTTCAGTCAAGAGCACTAAGGAATAAATTAATGTATGTATGGTAGTATTTATCTGTATCCCTCCTTTTCATGTAATCCAGTGTCCACCTCATGAAATGGTACCACCCACTTTCAAGATGAGTCATCCTACCTCAATTTATCTAATTAAGAAGGTCGTGGTGGAATGATGGCTCAAGCTGTTTTAATAGTTACTGTTCCTGCAGAAGACTCAGTTCTGTTTCAAATACCCTCTTTTGGTGGCTCAAAAACACCAGTAGCTTGGATCTAGGAAGTATGATATCTCCTCTGGCCTCTTTGGGAGGATATAAGGTACCTATACATACACTCAAGTACATACATTAAAGTTAACTAATTTATTTTTAATAAGAAAATAAATTCCTTCACAGGCATGCCCACAGCCCAACCTATTTTATGAATTTGCAAATCACAAGTAGCAATCATTGAGACACACCTTGGGTATATTAAAATATTTCTGCACACACTCCATCCACAGTGTCAGGGAGGATTGATTCTAAATTCGTATGGACATTCTCTTATACAAATATTAGGATATATTATCTAAGCACAAAATAAACATATTACATCAAATGTTCATGACATCAAACAGGTGGTTTAGCAGAGGTTAATAAGATCTACCTTCCTCACACAAGGATCACATTCCTCAACACTTGTCAGAGAAACTCTGTTTGCTGTAGATGATGATCAATATAGAAAGCCACAACTATCCAGTGTATTCAGAATAAGAGGTTGCAAAATGTTCAGCACTAAATGAAGACATATCATAAATCTCTGCCCCCCCCCTAGCTCATTCTAGAAGTGGGGGAAGAAAGAGCATAAGAACAAGAAGCTATAAGGTGACAGTGAGGAAACTGTCTTCTGGAATTATCAGGGCAGCTGTATATATGAAATAGAGGTAGTTATAACACAATGCACAATGTCTGTGGAAACCTGAGCCAGTCCCAAACCCCAGCATGGAAAGTGGAGTTTGGCATGGTCACTGATTAGTAATTGGCAACTATTAGGCACTAGAATAAAGAGGGTCAGTTTTCTGTAAGAATGTTACTCCTGGTAAGTCAACCATACTGCAACAGAAGGTCACATATCCCAGGATATTTGGGTTGTTCTCAAGTAGTAAGGTTGAGCAGAGGTTCCTCTGGATAAATTAGGGAGATGAGCAGATTCTGATTGTGAGATAAAGAAGAAAAGGAGTGAATTCACTCTGGTTTAGTTAGACATCAAGGAAAGTTGTCTTTTAGGAACTTGGACTTGGAAGATTATATTAAAGCCCTGTAATTTTTCCTGCTACAGAATAAAATAATTCAAAATTGGAGCTGGCAAGATAGCTCAACTGATGAAACCACTAACCTAGTAAACCCAAGGCCTTGAACTACATACCTAGGACCCACGTTGTAGAAGAAGAGAACCAACCACTACAACTTGTACTCTGAAACTATGCACAAATGCCACAAATATTGGGGTACTTCTTCCTTTATATACAATAATTGAAGCATGTAAAAAATTTAAAAAGTATATTTTGGCAACACAAATTGGCACCACTATGGGAAAGAACATAAATTTGAGTAGGAAAGAGAGTGGGGTGTGGACCAGGGAAGAGTTGATGGAGGGAAGGCAAACATGATTCAAATTTGTTTTATGGGATTCTCAGAAAACAAGGATGACAGAAAACCAGAGTGATGAATCTGTTAGTCTACTTGTCTTAGACAGTACTACCAGAAATGATGACTAACCCAGGGACTTATGAAAATGATTGTTTTCTTTTGTTTGTTTTATGAGTAGTCTCAGGCAAGAGACAGAGGTGAGACATGCCTAGACCACATGAAAAACATTCCAGTTCAGCACTGTCAATTACTGTTACCTGTTATAAATGAGAAGTAATGAATTTATATAACATCACTGACCAAAGCAGAAGATTATTGCAGAAGCACAGGAATGCATATATTTATTACTAGCTTGTTGAGGGTTAAAAATCAACATGCAACTATGAGAAACTACATAATTTATATCAGTATTTGTTTAAGGTTAAAAGCCCCCATGCTTAAAATTTAGTGTGTTCAAGGAGTTTTAGATGCACTGCAATCATCATTAAAATCCCAACGCCAACACAAACAATTTATACAAGTGTTAATGTCTGTGAATATATTTTAGAAAATTGAATTATTTAGGAAATATTGTAAAACAGAAGTTAAATTTCTGCTTTTCATTATTGTATATTTGAATGAGTAAAATTAAGTGAAACACACTCTGGTTTTCTTCCCCTAATTTTCCTGTAGTTTTCCCTACACTTTCCCCATTATCCATCTAATTCTTATAATTGAATTGCCAGGAAAACGCTCTGCTATATTTCTGTCCCAAATAATAGACCAGGAGAGTAATGAGATGCCATTATTACTCTGATGATACTCAGCTGTGCCATTCATTTCCTCTCTGGACTCAGATGTCATGTGGCTCCATGATCTTTTAACAGCCAAGAGTGGAGGAGACAAGCTGGCATCCTTCCAGATCATTAAAGTCAGCGAGACCTGGTTGACATGCTTGAGAAACACATAGAGACTTTAAAAGAGGAAGGCTGGGTTTTCTCAAATGAGGTGATTCAGAGTACCAGCCTAGCTTCAGTCTATTTCTAGCTCACAATCTGCCCAAGAACTTTCAGGCAGCTCCTATGGAAACATATTATGGAAATGTGTAGCATTTTGCTCATACATTTAATTCGAACTTTGTAAACCTTACTCAATGAACCCATTTTCACCCAAGAAACATTCAGGTAGAGTTAAGAGCATCTACACTGAGCAGGTAAGATGCCTAAACTGTTCTTTTGCAATAAACCTTCAGTTATTTTAAAGGAAAAAGAAAGCTATAAATCTGAAGTATGCCTTATAGATGGAAAGTATATGTCTCTTTTACGAGTAATTTTATACTGACCACAACAAGCGTACAGAAAGATTACTGACTCTATCTTCTTTTTTCATCCATGTCTAGACTGCCTTGAAGGAAGTTATATTTGAAGACAGGTCCTCAAAATAAAAGTCCTGATAATTGGCCTTGAGAGCTCCCGATGTAGGAGTCCTCTTCTATGATATGTCCTGACAAGCACCCAGATCATCACTGCTGAGGAAGCAGAGATGAAAGTTGCCTTCAGAACGTATTTTTAAGCATGTAACAGATGTGGACTGAGAACAGCTCATTTAATAGAGCAGAGACAAGAGAGTACTTGTCAACTTAGAAGCCACAACTTTCACAGTGTCATGGAACTATCCTGTAGTAACTTTGAGCACTAGGAGTTTAGTGCTTATTAAATATTTTTAAGAGATATAAGATGTCACCGCCAGTTCCATCAGAAAGAAGGGAGTGACTATAGCATTCCTCCATATGGTTAAATTGTCATTAAATTATGTAGTGAACAAATCTTTCTTTACATGTGATGATGTATCTTTGCTGAAAGTATTATTGTGGACAAGAGACAGATAATTCTCTTAGCAAGAAGAGAATAATCATTTAGAATCATGATACAGCATTACTTTTTGTTCATAGCCAGTAGTGTTTTATCATGATATCAGACACAAAACTAGCCAAGTGATTTTACATGGTAGGGAAAAGATATTTTAATCTTATAAAACAGAGGACAAGTTCATGGTACCAAAAAAAATCCTGTTTGAAAACTAGCATTTGTTTTCCTATAATACCTGCAAATTATATAGACTAGCTTGAAAAAGATATCATACATTTCAGTGTTTAATTATCTCCTATTTTTCAAAACTGTATGTAGTAGTGACTTTAGTTAACTGCCTCGTGGTCATGATGGGTCTCAGGCATACACCACCCAAGAGTTATCTGGATTCTTCAATGAAGGACACACACACACACACACACACACACAGAGAGAGAGAGAGAGAGAGAGAGAGAGAGAGAGAGAGAGAGAGAGAGAGAGAGAGCAGTTACTTTTAATATGAACTTGCTATTTTAATGGCTGGGTGTTTCTATTTCTTCACACTTCTTTTTAGCTCTGTATCATGACTAAAGAACAAGAATTTGTTATCAATATTATGTGACTTTGATAGGTCACAGTAACAATTTGCTGAGTGACAATATCTTAACAATCTTTACATGACATCAGTTTTATTTAATGGAAGTATATGTTGGAGATATATATTCAGTTGGTTGGAGTAAAAAGTTAAAAATATTATATAAACAATCATACTTTTATTCTTCTAAATGAACATAGAAATAAAGTTACCCCAATGACTTATCTATACTCATAATAATATTTAAAACCTTTCATTTGTCAAATGTAAATTTTTTTAAAAAGTGGTAAGCATAATAGACCATAAATTTATTTTGTCAATGATTAATATTTAATATTTAATCTGTGACATTTCACTTAGCAGATATATTCTTAAATTACTAAATGTATACTATCTTTACCATCACTTTTTCTCCTTTTTTGAGCCTATTTTTTAATTCGATTTTTTATTTACATTTCAAATGTCATTCCCATTCTCAGTATCTTCTCCAGAAGCCCCCTATCCCATCCCCCTACCTTTCTTTTCTTTTTTTTTTAACTTGAGTGTTTCTTATTTACATTTCGAGTGTTATTCCCTTTCCCAGGTTTCCTGGCAAACATCCCCCTAATCCCTCCCCCTCACCTTCGTTATGGGTGTTCCCCTCCCCATCCTCCCCCCATTGCCACCCTCACCTCAACAATCACATTCACTGGGGGTTCAGTCTTAGCAGGACCAAGGGTTTCCCCCTTCCACTGGTGATCTTATTAGAATATTCATTGCTACCTATGAGGTCAGAGTCCAGGGTCACTCCATGTATAGTCCTTAGGTAGTGGCTTAGTCCCTGGAAGCTCTGGTTGCTTGGCATTGTTGTTCATAAGGGGTCTCGAGCTCCTTCAAGCTCTTCGAGTTCTTTCTCTGATTCCTTCAACGGGGGTCCTATTCTCAGTTCAGTGGTTTGCTGCTGGCATTCGCCTCTGTATTTGCTGTATTCTGGCTGTATCTCTCAGGAGCGATCTACATCCGGCTCCTGTCAGCCTGCACTTCTTTGCTTCATCCATCTTGTCTAATTGGATGGCTGTATATGTATGGGCTACATGCGGGGCAGGCTCTGAATGGGTGTTCCTTCTGTGTCTGTTTTAATCTTTGCCTCTCTATTCCCTGCCAAGGGTATTCTTGTTCCCCATTTAAAGAAGGAGTGAAGCGTTCACATTTTGATCATCCGTCTTGAGTTTCATTTGTTCTAGGCATCTAGGGTAATTCAAGCATTTGGGCTAATAGCCACTTATCAATGAGTGCATACCATGTATGCCTTTCTGTGATTGGGTTAGCTCACTCAGGATGATATTTTCCAGTTCCAACCATTTGCCTACGAATTTCATAAAGTCATTGTTTTTGATATCTGAGTAATATTCCATTGTGTAGATGTACCACATTTTCTGTATCCATTCCTCTGTTGAAGGGCATCTGGGTTCTTTCCAGCTTCTGGCTATTATAAATAAGGCTGCGATGAACATAGTGGAGCACGTGTCTCTTTTGTATGTTGAGGAATCTTTTGGGTATATGCCCAAGAGAGGTATAGCTGGATCCTCAGGCAGTTCAATGTCCAATTTTCTGAGGAACCTCCAGACTGATTTCCATAATGGTTGTACCAGTCTGCAATCCCACCAACAACGGAGGAGTGTTCCTCTTTCTCTGCATCCTCGCCAGCATTTGCTGTCACCTGAGTTTTTGATCTTAGCCATTCTCACTGGTGTGAGGTGAAATCTCAAGGTTGTTTTGATTTGCATTTCCCTTGTGACTAAAGATGTTAAACATTTCTTTAGGTGTTTCTCAGCCATTCGGCATTCCTCAGCTGTGAATTGTTTGTTTAGCTCTGAACCCCATATTTTAATAGGGATATTTGTCTCCCTGCAGTCTAACTTCTTGAGTTCTTTGTATATTTTGGATATAAGCCCTCTATCTGTTGTAGGATTGGTAAAGATCTTTTCCTAATCTGTTGGTTGCCAATTTGTCCTAACCACAGTGTCCTTTGCCTTACAGAAGCTTTGCAGTTTTATGAGATCCCATTTGTCGATTCTTGATCTTAGAGCATAAGCCATTGGTGTTTTCTTCAGGAAATTTTTTCCAGTGCCCATGTGTTCCAGATGCTTCCCTAGTTTTTCTTCTATTAGTTTGAGTGTATGTGGTTTGATGTGGAGGTCCTTTATCCACTTGGACTTAAGCTTTGTACAGGGTGATAAGAATAGATTGATCTGCATTCTTCTACATGTTGACCTCCAGTTGAACCAGCACCATTTGCTGAAAATGCTATCTTTTTTCCATTTGATGGTTTTGGCTCCTTTGTCAAAAATCAAGTGCCCATAGGTGTTTGGGTTCATTTCTGGGTTTTCAATTCTGTTCCATTGATCTATCTGTCTGTCTCTGTACCAATACCATGCAGTTTTTATCACTATTGCTCTGTAATACTGCTTCAGTTCAGGGATAGTGATTCCCCCTGAAGTCCTTTTATTGTTGAGGATAGTTTTAGCTATCCTGGGTTTTTTGCTATTCCAGATGAAATTGAAAATTGTTCTGTCTAACTCTTTGAAGAATTGGATTGGTGTTTTGATGGGGATTGCATTGAATCTGTAGATCGCTTTTGGTAGAATGGCCATTTTTACTATATTATATCCTGCCAATCCATGAGCATGGGAGATCTTTCCATCTTCTGAGGTCTTCTTCAATTTCTTTCTTCAGAGTCTTGAAGTTCTTTTTTTTTTTTTTTTATTAACTTGAGTATTTCTTATATACATTTCGAGTGTTATTCCCTTTCCCGGTATCCGGGCAAACATCCCACTCTGCCCTCCCTTTCCTTATGGGTGTTCCCCTCCCAACGCTCCCCCCATTGCCGCCCTCCCCCCATAGTCTAGTTCACTGTGGGTTCAGTCTTAGCAGGACCCAGGGCTTCCCCTTCCACTGGTGCTCTTACGAGGATATTCATTGCTACCTATGGGGTCAGAGACCAGGGTCAGTCCATGTATAGTCTTTAGGTAGTGGCTTAGTCCCTGGAAGCTCTGGTTGCTTGACATTGTTGTACTTTTGGGGTCTCGAGCCCCTTCAAGCTTTTCCAGTTCTTTCTCTGATTCCTTCAACGGGGGCCTATTCTCAGTTCAGTGGTTTGCTGCTGGCATTCGCCTCTGTATTTGCTGTATTCTGGCTGTGTCTCTCAGGAGCGATCTACATCTGGTTCCTGTAGGCCTGCACTTCTTTGCTTCGTCC
The DNA here is from genome assembly GCF_021556685.1 of Rattus norvegicus. Taxonomy (NCBI): domain Eukaryota; kingdom Metazoa; phylum Chordata; class Mammalia; order Rodentia; family Muridae; genus Rattus; species Rattus norvegicus. Next base: position 89,132,138 of record NC_141540.1, read on the forward strand.
ATCTTCTCTAATTGGGTGGCTGTATATGTATGGGTCATATGTGGGGCAGGCTCTGAATGGGTGTTCCTTCAGTCTCTGTTTTAATCTTTGCATATCCCTTCCCTGCCAAGGGTATTTTTTTTTCCTCATTTAAAGAAGGAGTGAAGCATTCACATTTTGATCATCCGTCTTGAGTTTCATTTGTTCTAGGGATCTAGGGTAATTCAAGCATTTGGGCTAATAGCCACTTATCAATGAGTGCATACCATGTATGTCTTTCTGTGAATGGGTTAGCTCACTCAGGATGATATTTTCCAGTTCCAACCATTTGCCTACGAATTTCATAAACTCGTTGTTTTTGATAGCTGAGTAATATTCCATTGTGTAGATGTACCACATTTTCTGAATCCATTCCTCTGTTGAAGGGCATCTGGGTTCTTTCCAGTTTCTGGCTATTATAAATAAGGCTGCGATGAACATAGTGGAGCACGTGTCTCTTTTGTATGTTGAGGAATCTTTTGGGTATATGCCCAAGAGAGGTATAGTTGGATCCTCAGGCAGTTCAATGTCCAATTTTCTGAGGAACCTCCAGACTGATTTCCAGAATGGTTTGTACCAGTCTGCAATCCCACCAACAATGGAGGAGTGTTCCTCTTTCTCCACATCCTCACCAGCATCTGCTATCACCTGATTTTTTGATCTTAGCCATTCTCATTGGTGTGAGGTGAAATCTCAGGGTTGTTTTGATTTGCATTTCCCTTATGACTAAAGATGTTGAACATTTCTTTAGGTGTTTCTCAGCCATTCGGCATTCCTCAGCTGTGAATTCTTTGTTTAGCTCTGAACCCCATTTTTTAATAGGGTTATTTGTTTCCCTGCGGTCTAACTTCTTGAGTTCTTTGTATCTGTTGTATCTCTATCTGTTGTAGGATTGTTAAAGATCTATTCCCATTCTGTTGGTTGCCGTTTTGTCCTAACCACAGTGTCCTTTGCCTTACAGAAGCTTTGCAGTTTTATGAGATCCCATTTGTCGATTCTTGATTAGAGCGTAAGCCATTGGTGTTTTGTTCAGGAAATTTTTTCCAGTGCCCATGTGTTCCAGATGGTTCCCTAGTTTTTCTTCTATTAGTTTGAGTGTGTCTGGTTTGATGTGGAGGTCCTTGATCCAATTGTACTTAAGCTTTGTACAGGGTGATAAGGATGGATTGATCTGCATTCTTCTACATGTTGCCCTCCAGTTGAACCAGCACCATTTGCTGAAAATGCTATCTTTTTTCCATTTGATGGTTTTGGCTCCTTTGTCAAAAATCAAGTGACCATAGGTGTGTGCGTTCATTTCTGGGTCTTCAATTCTATTCCATTGGTCTATCTGTCTGTCTCTGTACCAATACCATGCAGTTTTTATCGCTATTGCTCTGTAATACTGCTTGAGTTCAGGGATAGTGATTCCCCCTGACATCCTTTTATTGTTGAGGATAGCTTTAGCTATCCTGGGTTTTTTGTTATTCCAGATGAATTTGCAAATTGTTCTGTCTAACTCTTTGAAGAATTGGATTGGTATTTTGATGGGGATTGCATTGAATCTGTAGATTGCTTTTGGTAAAATGGCCATTTTTACTATATTAATCCTGCCAATCCATGAGCATGGGAGATCTTTCCATCTTCTGAGGTCTTCTTCAATTTCTTTCCTCAGTGTCTTGATGTTCTTATTGTACAGATCTTTTACTTGCTTGGTTAAAGTCACACCGAGATACTTTATATTATTTGGGTCTATTATGAAGGGTGTCGTTTCCCTAATTTCTTTCTCGGCTTGTTTCTCTTTTGTATAGAGGAAGGCAACTGATTTATTTGAGTTAATTTTATACCCAGCCACTTTGCTGAAGTTGTTTATCAGCTTTAGTAGTTCTCTGCTGGAACTTTTGGGATCACTGAAATATACTATCATATCATCTGCAAATAGTGATATTTTGACTTCTTCTTTTCAGATCTGTATCCCCTTGATCTCTTTTTGTTGTCTGATTGCTCCGGCTAGAACTTCAAGAACTATATTGAATAAGTAGGGAGAGAGTGGGCAGCCTTGTCTAGTCCCGGATTTTAGTAGGATTGCTTCACGTTTCTCTCCATTTAGTTTAATGTTAGCAACTAGTTTGCTGTATATGGCTTTTACTATGTTTAGGTATGGGCCTTGAATTCCTATTCTTTCCAGGACTTTTATCATGAAGGGGTGTTGAATTTTGTCAAATGCTTTCTCAGCATCTAATGAAATGATCATGTGGTTTTGTTCTTTCAGTTTGTTTATATAATGGATCATGTTGATGGTTTTCCGTATATTAAACCATCCCTGCATCCCTGGGATGAAGCCTACTTAATCATGGTGGATGATTGTGTTGATGTGCTCTTAGATTCGGTTTGCTAGAATTTTATTGAGTATTTTTGCGTCGATATTCATAAGGGAAATTGGTCTGAAGTTCTCTTTCTTTGTTGGGTCTTTGTGTGGTTTAGGTATAAGAGTAATTGTGGCTTCGTAGAAGGAATTCGGTAGTGCTCCATCTGTTTCAATTTTGTGGAATAGTTTGGATAATATTGTATGAGGTCTTCTATGAAGGTTTGATAGAATTCTGCACTAAACCCGTCTGGACCTGGGCTCTTTTTGCTTGGGAGACCTTTAATGACTGCTTCTATTTCCTTAGGAGTTATGGGGTTGTTTAACTGGTTTATCTGTTCCTGATTTAACTTCGGTACCTGGTATCTGTCTAGGAAATTGTCCATTTCCTGAAGATTTTCAAGTTTTGTTGAATATAGGTTTTTATAGTAAGATCTGATGATTTTTTGAATTTCCTCTGAATCTGTTGTCATGTCTCCCTTTTCATTTCTGATTTTGTTAATTTGGACGCACTCTCTGTGTCCTCTCGTTAGTCTGGCTAAGGGTTTATCTATCTTGTTGATTTTCTCAAAGAACCAGCTTTTGGTTCTGTTGATTCTTTCTATGGTCCTTTTTGTTTCTACTTGGTTGATTTCAGCTCTGAGTTGGATTATTTCCTGCCTTCTACTCCTCCTGGGTGTATTTGCTTCTTTTTGTTCTAGAGCTTTTAGGTGTGCTGTCAAGCTGCTGACATATGCTCTTTCCTGTTTCTTTCTGCAGGTACTCAGCGCTATGAGTTTTCCTCTTAGCACAGCTTTCATTGTGTCCCATAAGTTTGGGTATGTTGTACCTTCATTTTCATTAAATTTTAAAAAGTTTTTAATTTCTTTCTTTATTTCTTCCTTGACCAGGTTATCATTGAGTAGAGCATTGTTCAATTTTCACGTATATGTGGGCATTCTTCCCTTATTGTTATTGAACACCAGTTTTAGGCCGTGGTGGTCCGATAGTACGCATGGGATTATTTCTATCTTTCTGTACCTGTTGAGGCCCGTTTTTTGACCAATTATATGGTCAGTTTTGGAGAAAGTGCCATGAGGAGCTGAGAAGAAGGTATATCCTTTTGCTTTCGGATAGAATGTTCTATAAATATCTGTTAAGTCCATTTGGCTCATGACTTCTCTTAGTCTGTCGACATCACTGTTTAATTTCTGTTTCCATGATCTGTCCATTGATGAGAGTGGGGTGTAGAAATCTCCCACTATTATTGTGTGAGGTGCAATGTGTGTTTTGAGCTTTAGTAAGGTTTCTTTTACGTATGTAGGTGCCCTTTTGGGGCATAGATATTTAGGATTGAGAGTTCATCTTGGTGGATTTTTCCTTTGATGAATATGAAGTGTCCTTCCTTATCTTTTTTGATGACTTTTAGTTGGAAATTGATTTTATTTGATATTAGAATGGCTACTCCAGCTTGCTTCTTCTGACCATTTGCTTGGAAAGTTGTTTTCCAGCCTTTCACTCTGAGGTAGTGTCTGTCTTTGTCTCTGAGGTGTGTTTCCTGTAGGCAGCAGAATGCAGGGTCCTCGTTGCGTATCCAGTTTGTTAATCTATGTCTTTTTATTGGGGAGTTGAGGCCATTGATATTGAGAGATATTAAGGAATAGTGATTATTGCTTCCCGTTATATTCATATTTGGATGTGAGGTTATGTTTGTGTGCTTTCATTCTCTTTGTTTTGTTGCCAAGACGATTAGTTTCTTGCTTCTTCTAGGGTATAGCTTGCCTCCTTATGTTGGGCTTTACCATTTATTATCCTTTGTAGTGCTGGATTTGTAGAAAGATATTGTGTAAATTTGGTTTTGTCATGGAATATCTTAGTTTCTCCATCAATGTTAATTGAGAGTTTTGCTGGATACAGTAACCTGGTTTGGCACTTGTGTTCTCTCAGGGTCTGTATGACATCAGTCCAGGAGCTTCTGGCCTTCATAGTTTCTGGCGAGAAGTCTGGTGTGATTCTGATAGGTCTGCCTTTATATGTTACTTGACCTTTTTCCCTTACTGCTTTTAATATTCTTTCTTTATTTTGTGCGCTTGGTGTTTTGACAATTATGTGACGGGAGGTGTTTCTTTTCTGGTCCAATCTATTTGGAGTTCTGTAGGCTTCTTGTATGTCTATGGGTATCTCTTTTTTTAGGTTAGGGAAGTTTTCTTCTATGATTTTGTTGAAGATATTTACTGGTCCTTTGAGCTGGGTGTCTTCACTCTCTTCTATACCTATTATCCTTAGGTTTGATCTTCTCATTGAGTCCTGGATTTCCTGTATGTTTTGGACCAGTAGCTTTTTCCGCTTTACATTATCCTTGACAGTTGAGTCAATGATCTCTATGGAATCTTCTGCTCCTGAGATTCTCTCTTCCATCTCTTGTATTCTGTTGGTGAAGCTTGTATCTACAGCTCCTTGTCTCTTCTTTTGGTTTTCTATATCCAGGGCTGTTTCCCTGTGTTCTTTTTTGATTGCTTCTATTTCCATCCTCAATTCCTCAACTGTTTGATTTTGTTTTCCTGGAATTCTTTCAGGGATTTTTGTGTCTCCTCTCTATGGGCTTCTGCTTGTTTAATTATGTTTTCCTGGAATTCTTTCAGGCATTTTTGCGATTCCTCTCTGTAGGCGTCTACTTGTTCTCTAAGGGAGTTCTTCACGTCTTTCTTGAAGTCCTCCAGCATCATGATCAAAAATGATTTTGAAACTAGATCTTGCTTTTCTGGTGTGTTTGGATATTCCATGTTTGTTTTGATGGGAGAATTGGGCTCTGATGGTGTATGTAGTCTTGGTTTCTGTTGCTTGGGTTCCTGCGCTTGCCTCCTGCCATCAGATTATCTCTAGTGTTACTTTGTTCTGCTATTTCTGACAGTGGCTACACTGTCCTATAAGCCTGTGTGTCAGGAGTGCTGTAGACCTGTTTTCCTCTCTTTCAGTCAGTTATGGGGACAGAGTGTTCTGCTTTCGGGCGTGTAGTTTTTCCTCTCTACAGGTCTTCAGCTGTTCCTGTGGGCCTGTGTCTTGAGTTCACCAGGCAGCTTTCTTGCAGCAGAAAATTTGGTCTTACCTGTGGTCCTGAGGCTCAAGTTCGCTCGTGGGGTTCTGCCCACGGGCTCTCTGCAGCGGCAGCAACCAGGAAGACCTGTGCCGCCCCTTCCGGGAGCTTGGGTGCACCAGGGTTCCAGATGGTCTTTGGCTTTTTCCTCTGGCGTCCGAGATGTGTGTGCAGGGAGCAGTCTCTTCTGGTTTCCCAGGCTTGTCTGCCTCTCTGAAGGTTCAGCTCTCCCTCCCACGGGATTTGGGTGCAGAGAACTGTTTATCTGGTCTGTTTTTTTCAGGTTCCGGCGGTGTCTCAGGCAGGGGTCCTGCCGCTCCTGGGCCCTCCCCCACGGGAGCCCAGAGGCCTTATACAGTTTCCTCTTGGGCCAGGGATGTGGGCAGGGGTGAGCAGTGTTGGTGGTCTCTTCCGATCTGCAGCCTCAGGAGTGCCCACCTGACCAGGTGGTTGGGTCTTTCTCTCACCGGGTCTGGGAGCAGAGAGCTGCTGCGGGCCGGGATCCGCGGGTTGAGTCTTGAAGTTCTTATTGTACATATCTTTTACTTGCTTGGTTAAAGTCACCCCAAGGTACTTTATATTATTTGGATCTATAATGAAGGGTGTCATTTCCCTAATTTCTTTCTTGGCTTGTTTCTCTTTTGTGTAGAGGAAGGCTACTGATTTGTTTGAGTTAATTTTATACCCAGCAACTTTGCTGAAGTTGTTTATCAGCTTTAGTAGATCTCTGGTAGAACTTTTGGGATCACTTAAATATACTATCATATCATATGCAAATAGTGATATTTTGACTTCTTCTTTTCTGATCTGTATCCCCTTGACCTCCTTTTGTTGTCTGATTGCTCTGGCTAGAACTTCAAGAACTATATTGAATAAGTAGGGAGAGAGTGGGCAGCCTTGTCTAGTCCCTGATTTTAGTGGGATTGCTTCAAGTTTCTCTCCATTTAGTTTAATGTTAGCAACTGGTTTGCTGTATATGGCTTTTACTATGTTTAGGTATGGGCCTTGAATTCCTATTCTTTCCAGGACTTTTATCATGAAGGGGTGTTGAATTTTGTCAAATGATTTCTCAGCATCTAATGAAATGATCATGTGGTTTTGTTCTTTTAGTTTGTTTATATAATGGATCACATTGATGGTTTTCCATATATTAAACCATCCCTGCATGCCTGGGATGAAGCCTACTTGATCATGGTGGATGATTGTTTTGATGTGCTCTTGGATTCGGTTTGCCAGAATTTTATTGAGTATTCATAAGGGAAATTGGTCTGAAGTTCTCTTTCTTTGTTGGGTCTTTGTGTGGTTTAGGTATAAGAGTAATTGTGGCTTCATAGAAGGAATTCGGTAGTGCTCCATCTGTTTCAATTTTGTGAAATAGTTTGGATAGTATTGGTAGGATGTTTTCTATCAAGGTGTGATAGAATTCTGCACTGAACCCATCTGGACCTGTGCTCTTTTTGGTTGGAAGACTTTTAATGACTGCTGCTATTTCTTTAGGAGTTATGGGGTTGTTTAGATGATTCATTTGTTCCTGATTGATCTTTGGTACCTGGTAACTGTCTAGAAAATTGTACATTTCCTCCAGATTTTTCACTTTTGTTGAATACAGGCTTTTGTATTAACCTATTATTTGGTATAGTGTTGCTGAAAAAATATTTCCCTGACTAGTGATGTTTTCAAATATTTTCTGGTGAACAGAAATCCAGCAACCAGGATGAACACATGTAGGAGACAATTATTCTGATACATCAAAGATCATTGTCCTCTACAGAAAAAAGCACTTAGAATCTCACCTTTTAAATCCCACTTCACTACTCATTTCATGATGATAACATAGTTCTGTACAACAATCTCATTGCCCAAATCTATAAAACACTGACAAATGGGTTTACAAATTATTTATGTGGCATTAGAAAAGCAATTTTAAAACTACGGAAACCATGTTACTATCACTTAAAGGATGATATAGGTTTCCTGAATTGGACACATAATAAACTCTTCATTATATTTCAAGAGGTAGTAAATATCGGACACACTGGGAACCTAATTCCAGAATTTCTGTACTTTTTATTCCCCCTCAATTCAGGCTCCAGTTTTCTGTGAATTGTGTGTAGTTCCTACCTTCATTCAGGATCTACTTTAATGTCTTCTCTGAAAGAATTCCCATAACACTTCTCAAGGAGCTGTTATTAGTTTCTTCAAAACACTTACTCTGTACATATCTTATATCTGATTCTATATCTGTTTATTTGTATGGCATGCATTGCAGTGCAAATCCTCCAAAGAGGACATTTTATACTTTGTTAGTGTAGTCTACCTAAAACCCATTGCAGACAATGAACAAAAGCATATTCAGAGAAATTTTCACAGGAATAAATGAACAGATAAATGAGGCCTATCGATAGTCATAGGAAAGAATTATCAACAGTGATATTAATTCTCTTGTTCTTCATGTAAACACACTAGATTGTATATTGTGTTTTTACTATGCACTAGGCATCATGTGAATAACCTTGAAACTTTTAACCGATAGGATTAAACCTAAGGGAGTAGGTTTAATCTTCAGGTAATAAATTTAAAACTTAGGTTGAGATCAGATTACAACAATTAATCACAATGTTGGCTTCATATCGTGATTGGTGCAATTTCAGACTATTAGCATACAGCTTTTTAATTTAATTTTATTTTATTATGGTTTTGGTTTTCGACACAGAGTTTCTCTGTGTATCCTTGATTCTCCTGGAACTCACTCTGTATACCGTCGGCCTTGAATTTATAGAAATCTCCCTGACTCTGCTTCCCAGGTGCTGTGCCATCATGGGCCTGTGTTCCCAGATTTTAATGTTATAGTTTTTCTTTAAGTGACATTGAACGATTACAATAATTGAATTTGAATTCCTAACGGCTAAGTTCTTGATATCTAAACTATAAAATTACTTTACATATATAATTTTTATTCTTTATACTTAAAAAATCCTTTTAGTATTTTCAGACACAGTTACTTTTGATTGGCTCAGCAGCTAGCTTGGCTCCCTGTCTTCTCTGTTTGCCTTCGTCTCCAGTATCCCTGTTTAGAATTTACACAACCTTTGTCCTATTAACCTTCATCCCATCTCCCTTAAAAAATCCCTTTACTTTATAAGGATACTTTTTGTTGTTTCATGACCTTTATCCACATTTGCTCTCACTTTAACATATTTTTAAAAAATAATTTAGAATCTTCCCCTGCCTGCTGGGTTGGTCTGAGCAGCAGAAGTGAGCTGCATTTTGAACCCTCTGCACCCTCTACAGCTCCATCACCTGGGAAGCTCCATCCCAAGGAGGAATGTCAGGCCCCCGGAACACACAGGTGAGACCCCCACCCAGTTTACTCCCTGCCTGCCTGGTCCATCGGAGGAACAGCCAGCAGAGGTGAGCTACACATTGTAACTCCCCATTCTCCACCCCCAAACTCCATTTCCTTCCCTACTGAGGAGACATGTTGGGATCCAGGAATATCCAGGTTTCATTCTACCCAGTCAATCTCAGCTGCCAAGTCCATCTGGAGCACAACCAAGGGAGAGGATGAGCTTTCCATTCCCTAACCCAAGGCTCTGACTCCCTTCCCAGGAGGCTCATAGGACCCCAGAAGCCAGGAGAGGCCAGCAGTGTTTTGTTTCCTGAGCTCCATTGTCAAGCCCAAGTAGTTCTGCCTGCCTCCCAGAAGAGTTTTGTCAGAATCAGGAACATCAGCCAACACCAGTGACAATAAGATGGCTAAGGAACACAACCAACAAGCGTCATGGTTATATGGCACTAGCAGAGCCCAGATATTCTACCACAACGAGCCTAGGATATCTTCACACAGCCAAAGTAGAAGAACAGGACCTTAAATCCAACCTTATAAAGATTACAGAGAAACCAAGAGCAGATTCTTTGAGAAAAAATTAACAAGATATACAAACAGTGAGCAAATGTAACTCAAAGGCAGAGAAACAGTACCCAAATTAACAAAATCAGAAATGAAAGGGAGACGTAAGAACACATACTGAGGAAATCCAAACAATTATCAGGTCTTGTTTCAAAGGCTTTACCCACAAAATTGGAAAATCTAAACAAATTAACAATTTCTTGTTAGATTCCACTTACCAAATTGAATCAAGATTGGATAAAAGATTTAAATAATCCTATAACCTCTAAGGAAATAGAAGTGGTCATCAAAAGCCTCCCAGCCAAAACTGAACCAAAACAAAAGCAACTAACCCACCAAACAAATAAACAAAAATCAACCTCATAGCCCAATGGTTTTAGTATAGAATTCAACCAGACTTTGAATAGAAATAAAAATAGAGAGAAATACTGGCAAACAGATTCAGTGATTCAGAGTCACCCTCATAGCTAAACCCCTCAAAAAAAATTCAACAAGGAAAGAGAATTTCAAACCAATTTCCCTTATGAACATAGGTGGAAAAAATGCCCCCAAACCAAATCCAAGAACACATTAAAAACATCATCCACCATGATCAAATAGGCTTCATCTTGGGGATGCAGCAAAAGTTGAACATATGAAAATCTAGCAATATAATCCACCATATAACAAACTGAAAGAAAACAATTAGATGATTACTTCATTAGATGTTGAAAAAGCCTTTGACAAAATCCAAAACTCCATGAAAACAGTCGTGGAGAGATCAGGAGTAAAATGCCCATACCAAAACATAATAAAGGCATTATACAGCAAGCCACCTCCCAGCATCAATTAAATGGAAAGAAACTTGAAGCAATTTCACTAAAATCAAGAAAAGAAGATATTGTCTATTCTCTCTAAATCTAGTTCTAACTAAAACAGTAACACAATAAAAGGAGATTAAGAGGATAAAAATTGGAAAGGAAGAAATCAAAATATTGCTATTAGTAGATGATATGATAGTATAAATAAGTGACCTCCTAAAGTCTACCAGAGAACTCCGACAGCTGAAAAACATCTTCAGCAAAGTGGTTGGATAGAAAATTAACTTAAAAATTCAGTATCCCTCCTTTATACAAAAGGTAAATGGGCTGAGAAAGAAATTAGAAAACAACATTCTTCATCAATATCCACAAATAATATAAAAATATCTTGGTCTTACTCTAACCAAGGTAGTAAAAGACCTGAATGATAAGATTTCCCATAAAAATTTAAACACAATTTTTTTACAGGCCTTGAGAGAGCAAATTTTCAGCTACATATGGAAAAACAAAACAAAACAAAATAATCCTCCAGATTGTAAAACACTCCTGTATAATGAAAGAACTTCTGTTGGTGTATTACCATCTCTGATTTCAAAGATGTACTACAGAGCAATAATATCATAACATCGTTGCGTTTGCAGGTAAATGGATAGATCTAGACCCCCCCCAAAAAAAAAAAACCAGAAAGACTTGCATGGTATATACTCATAAGTGGACAACAGCCATAAAGTACAAGAAAATCATACTACAACTCACAGAACCAAAGAAACTAAGTAAAAAGGAGGACCCAAGAGAGGATACTTGAATCTCATTCAGAAGGAGGAATAAAATAGACATTGGAAGTGCATGGAGAAAGTGAACTAGGTGGGAGAGATGGTGCACAGGAGAATGGAGTAGAGATCAGGTATGGGGACAAGAGGGGTGAAGGATGAGAGGACTCAGAGAGAGAAGGGAAATAGGTAGATGGGCATCACTAAGATAAGCTGGAGATCTAGTACTGGGCAAGCTTCTTGTTGGATATGACACAACAGTAGCTGAGACCCATAGCATTGGGGAATATGGAAGCTGAAGTGGGCACTTTCTGTAGCCAGGCAGTAGGTCCAGTGGAAGGAACGAGACACCAACCCATCCATAAAACCCTTGACCCAAAACTTGTCATACCTAAAAGACTCAGACTCTGTTGCTTGCTTTAGATTCCTTTCCCTAGCTAGGCTGCCTTGTCTGGCCTCATGGGGAGAAGATGTGTTTAGTCCTGATGAGATGTGACATGCCAGGGTGGGTTGGCACCCAGTAGGGTGGCCTCCCCTTGAGTAGAAGGGGAGGTGAAAATGGGAAAAGAGAAGTTGGAGGGTAGGACTGGGAGGAGAAGAAGGAGGGAAGCTGGGATCTAGATGTAATAAGAATAAATAAACCAAAAAGAATAAAATAATATAATTTAGATTCAAAGTCTGAACCTAAGAGAAACATGCAGTATTTTTTTTCAATACTCCATTAACCCAATTAGTATATTATGTTCCAGATGTGACCATATTCCTAGAAGATTCATAATTAAATATTTATTTGGGACTGAAAATTTGTCCCACATTTTCTGTATTGTTTTGTTGGTGAGCATGTAGGCTGATTTCTTTTCATAGCTGTTATAATTATCTCAGAGCTAAACACAGATGCACAAGTTTCTCCATAATGGGAAGGGATAACTGAGGTACATGGTACTTCTAGCTTTAGCTCTATGAGAAATCTATGCACTAATTTTCATACTGACTGTGACAGATTTCAACTCTCTCATCCTTTTCTAATTTAATCTTTTTTTACACTCCAGACTTTATTCCCCTCCCAGTCCACCCTCTGACTGCTCCATATCCCATACCTCCTCCTCCTCCCCATCACCATGAGGATGTCCCCATCCCTCTACCCCCATCCCACCAGACCTGTCACATCCATCACTGCACTTCTGAGCATGACTTGGCCATGACTAGCCTGTGATTCATCAAAAAGGCTAAGAAAACATGTTATGACCCAAGCATCCAATATTTCCCAAGTAAAATCTTATTCACTCCTTTAGATATTTATACTATCTCTATTCTTGTACCCATGTCATAACAGAGAATAGAAAAGTACCAACCTTTACATGGACAGACAGACAGAATAAAAATTTTCTTTAAAGGTAAAGGACATGTGGGGCTTAGAAAAGTCAAACTTAACAAGTCATTTGAGAGGTACTTTGAAACTCTTGTCAATCTGAATTGTTATGATTGATACCCTCAATTGGTGTGGAAGCCTGCAATGTTACATATTTAAGCTACACTTTCTACAGATATGATATATATTCCGGGAAGATCTTATTGCATAAAGTAACCATTAAATAGAATCAATCCCTAGACTCTGTTGACAATTGTCTTGATAGCGGTAATAAGAGAAATTGTAGGCCACATAGAACAAGTGACCACAATCAATGATGAGAAATGGTGAGTGTGAATGCTAAATTTCCTTGGCACAGGGATAATTTTGTGAAACACTGTGAACATTAATCAACTCGATATAAATATTCTACTATATATATATATGTATATAGATACACACACACGCATATATATATGTGTGTGTGTATGCATGTATGTGTGTGTGTGTGTATTTTGAAACACATGTTGTACATTACAAATGTATATCCCTTTGTCTGTCAAATAAAAAAGAAATAATTTGGCAAAACTGTAGTAAGACACTAGTTATACATCCCATAGCATTGTATAATTACAGAGATTTTTCTAATATGAAGCACCCTTGACCACTTGTGAAGCTACTAAGAAAATTGCAAAATAAGACTTCCCTAAACACTGAGGTCATTTGTATATTTGTTTGTTTGTATTAAAAATTTAATTACTTCTATTTTATGTGTATTGGTGTTTTGTCTGCATGTATGTCTTTAAAAGGATGCCAGATCCCTTGGAAGTTGAGTTACAGGCAGTTGTGAGCAGGCATGTGGGTGATAGGAATTGAACTAGATCATTTGCTCTTAGCCATGGGACAATTTATCTCGCTAGATTTATTTATTTTAATGTGAATTATTAATGAATTAGAAAAATGGCATGAAGTGAATTTTAAAAAATTGCTTGAATGTTCAATGATGTCACCTCAACTTCAAAAGATACTCTGGTTAGCTCTGTTCACATGCCATGGTTTCTACAGTTGTCAAAATTGCTTTGTTTTATACCAGTTTTAAGGGTCAATGTGATTGGTAACATGTCTTGGACAATCTAAATGAGTGCTTTGTGACAAGGGCAAAGATCAGTGCCTAAACTGAAATAAATCCCCCTGGCTTTCCAAAGGAAACTCTGATGTTGGTATGATTTGTTCTGCACATTAGGTTTGCATCCCTGGAGGTTGGCCTTGTTCTGCAGTTTAAGTCTTGTTGATGATTATCTTAATTAAATACTGTGTGATGGAAATTAAATAGATTTGGTCTTAGCTCCTGGCATTGAGATTAATCAGAGTGGTTGACTAATGGGAATTATCACAGGAAAATATTTTAGAAGCCAAATTATTGTAGAGGGAGAGTTGGCACTGCCAAACACATGGAAATATGGAAAGTTTGTAACTGACCATTTATAACTCCCCTCACAATCTTTCTTGTTACCATATTCCCAAAATGATTGACAGGAGAGATTTTGGGCACTATTAGGTTGTAATATTTGGAAGAGTCTCAAACTCATTGGCATGGGAGAAATTTTCATGAAGAGAACAGTAATGGCTCAAGCTCTAAGATCAACAATTAGTAAATGGGACCTCATGAAACTGAAAAGCTTCTGTAAGGCAAAAGACACCATCAGTAGGACAAATTGGCAACCTACAAATTAGGAAAATACTCTTCATTAACACTACATCTTACAGAGGGCTAATATCCAAAATATATAAAGAACTAAAAAAGTTAACCTCCAAAGCCCAAATAACCCAGTTAAAATTGGGGTACAGAGCTAAACAGAATTCACAAAAGAAGTGAATCCTTAGTCATCAGACATGTGCCAATCCAAAAGACCCTGAGATTTCACCTCACACTAGTCAGAGTGGTTGACATAAAAACTCAAGTGACAGCAAAGCAGGCAAGGATGTGGAGAAAGAGGAGCACTCCTTGCTGGTGAGTTTGTAAACTGGTACAACCACTCTGGAAGTCAATCTGGTGGTTCCTTTGAAAATTGGAAATAGTTCAACCTGAAGACCCAGCTATACCACTCTTGGGCATATACCCAAAAGACATATACCACAAGGACTCATACTCCACCATGTTTATAGCAGCCTTATTTGTAATAGTAAGAAGCTGGAAACAACCCATATGTCCTTTAACAGAAGAATGGATACAGAAAATGTGGTTCATTTACACAATGGAATACTACTCAGCTATTAAGAACTAGGACATGCTGAGTTTGGCAGACAAGTGGATGGAATTAGAAAATATTATCCTAAGTGAGGTAACTGAGAATCAAAAGAATACACCACATGTACTCACTGATAAGTGGGTATTAGCCAAAAAAATACAGAATACCTAGGATACAACCTGCAGACCATAAGAAGTGTAGCAAGTAGAAATGCCCAAGTGAGGATGCTTAGATCACAGATAGAAAGGGGAAAGAAAATAATCACAGGAGGCAGAGGGAGAGAGGGACCTGGGTGGGGGAGGAGAAGTGGAGGAAAAAAAACTAGAACAGGATCAGATATGGGGGACAAGAACAGGAGAGAAGCCCAGAGGGTCAAGAGAATGAATTGAAATAAACAGCCTCCAGGAGAGGAAGGTGGGGAACCCTTTAGAAAGTATCAGAGATGGGGGAGGTGAGACACTCTCAGGACTGGGAGTGACCTTAGCCAAAATTCCCAACATTGTGGAGTGGAACTTGAAGAGTCCACGTTCAGTAGATAGACAGGGCCTGAAGAAGAGGGACAGTGTTACTAACCTATAGTCAAAATTCCTGACCCAGAATTGTTCCTGTCTAAAAGAACTACACGGACAAAAGTGGAGAACAGATTGAAGGAAAGGTAGTCCAAAGACTGGCTCAGCTTGGGATTCATCTCATGATGGGGCACCGAGGCCTGACACTGCTACTGATGCTATGATTGGTTTGCAGATGGGAACCTGGCATGGCTGTCCTTTGATATAGGCCCAACCAGAAGCTGACCAAGGCCGAGGCAGATAATTACACCCAACCATCAGACTGAAGTCCAGGTCCACTATGGTTGAATTAAGTAAAGGATTAAAAAAGCTAAAGTGGAGAGTGACCCCATAGGAAGATCAGCCATCTCAACTAATGCAAACCAGGGAGCTCCCAGAGACTGAGCCACCAACCAGGAGCATACATACATGGGCTAGTCCAAGGTCCCTGGCTCAAATGTAGCAGAAGCCTTCCTGATATATCCTCAGTGGGAGAAGATGCGGTTAATCCTGGAGAGACTTGAGGCCACAGGATAGGGGAAGGCCTGGTTGGGGAAGCATCCACTCAGTAAGGGAGAGGAGGAATGGAATGAAGAACTGTGGTGCAGGACCACAACAGGGGAGGCAACAATGGAGATGAAAATAACATAATTTAAATAAAAGATTAAAAATAAGTAGAAAATAAGGGTTAATTCATTTGTTTGTTTTTCCCTTTGCTTTTTTGCTTCATCCAAGCCCTCCTTTGAACTCCTTTCATATCTCCTTGAAATTTATGTCCTTTTAAAATTGTTAGTGCATGTATATAATACTGAACTATTCAGTATTGTAATTTTTCCATATGTACATTTTCAGGCCTTATAGTTTAGCAGTGGGCAGCCAATTGATGTGGTCCTCCCCAGGGAGGATCACTTCTGCCTTCATTTCTCTTCAATTGCCTTTAGCTCTTCACATAGGCTTGAGGCCACCAAGAACAGCAGTAGCACTGGAGTGGAGCCACAGTATTCTAGAAGATAAACTGTATATGCCCCAGAGGACAGACCCAGCGAAGTGACCAACACACTTTTGAGGAGCCAAAGAGATAATGAATAGAACCCAGGCATTGGGCATTGACTTATTTTTAAAGTTGGAGTTTGGTTTTGCTTTGATTTTACTGTGACTGTACCCTGATCCTTCCAACATAAAGGAGAAACTTTCTAAGTTGATATTATTTACTTAATTAATACAGCGTTTTGAAATTAATATATAATTACATCACTTTCTCCTTCTCCTTCCCATTTTCCAACTCCTTCCATGTATTCCTGTATTACTCTTCCTTGTTTTTTCTCAATTTCTAGGCCTTTGTTTTATATATATGTGTGAGTGTGTGATATATATATATGTGATATATATTTATATATAATATATATGTATGTGATATATATGTGTGTGATATATATAATATATGTGTGATATATATGTGTGTGTGAGAGAGATATATTATTATATAATATATTACCAATATATTATATAATTATATATATATTGTATATATTATATCAGCCTAAGGGTTCTCTCTCTCAGTTCTGGACAGCAGCTCCTAGCTTGTATGTGTCATCTGCTTTGCCTTCAGGACTGGACAGCAACTGCTGGTTCCCCGCTAAATTCTTGTAAGCGAATTGCCTGCCTAGTGGACTCCTTCAGAGCTGGTAAGTCGTATGTTGAGTTTGCTAGAGGAATGAACTGCTGCCAAAGAAGATCAAGCTCATCCCCTAGAGAACTATCGCTGACCAGGTCCACTTCTCCCATATCCTAATAACTTTTCTCTTCTACTCCATCCACTTGGTAGGTGGTGGGCTAGAGCAGAGGTTGACCCTTATTAAATGTAGGCTGCAAAAAAATTTTAAGCCTACAGATCAGATATAAATATGTGCTAATATATGTGCATGTGCATGTATAGATGTGTATATTTTTATTTCATTTTTGGTTTCATTACGTTTTGTTGTTTTGAGGGAGGATCTCTCTAAGTAGTATTGGCTGCCATTTAACTCTCTATGTAATCCAGAGTGAAGACAAACATAGAGAAATCTTTCTGCTCCTGCCTCCCAAGTGTATCAAAGGTATGTGTTACCATGCCTCGCTGTGCATGTTTAAAAAAGAGCATTTAGACATACATACATACATACATACATATGTACATACTTACATATACACATATTCATATATAGAAATATATACATATATTTTATAGGCTTTTGTACTTGATTACTATATTTATATCACTTCCACCTCTTCTCTTCTCCCTTCCATCTTCTCCTAAATGGAGAGTTTGGTGCTACTAAGCAGAATAAATGGAAAGTTAGTTCAGGAAAATTCCTTGGTCAAATCCCATACCTGCTACTTTGCCATGGGGTATGTAGCACAGAAAAGAGCAATTTTCTATGGTGAAAGCAAAAAAATCTCACAGATTCTGAGCTTGATAATTAGCCTATTTGCGAGTAATTCCATAAGAGTCAAAACTTTTGTGAAGCTTAAAAAAGTTGAGCTGAAATTCCTCGTGTTCTTCGTTTGTATGATTTGCACTTTTCACTGTCTCGTGCTCTTTAATCCAGCATGGTGAAAACAATATGGATTGGAAAGTATTTTTCATCGATGTTGCCCTCCTCACCACTGTCCTTGCTATAAAAATTTACCTGACATCATTTATCATCTGTAAAATTGCCAGTTATGCCACCTCTGTTACTGAAATTATCTTTTCCTTCAAAGAATAGAAATTAAAGACAGTACTCATAAATACCATTAGAATAAACACTCAAATCTCATCTTCAGTTCACTAAAGTGACATGAAGAAAATGTTGAACCTAGTAGTCTCTTCTCATTTAGAACTCTTAGAAACTCTTGAATGACATTCGAAAAATAATAATTTTAATGAGAGCCCCAGAGAGTTGCTTTGAAGTTCCAAAATGTCACACAAATTCTTAGCTCAATTTTATTTATTATTTTTAGTGTACACCTGACTATGTGCACATATAGTCTGTGTGTGTGTGTGTGTGTGTGTGTGTGTGTGTCTGTGTGTCTGTCTTTCTGTGTCTGTGTGCATGCCATATCATACTCAAAGTGGGCAGATTAGAATTCACTTAGTCAGTTTTGCCTTCCACAATGGGTCCTGTGGATCAAGCTCAGGTCCTTGGGCTATTACTGCAAGGTGTTTTACTCGGTGATCTGTATGACTGACTCACCCTAATTTTTGGAAGTTTGTACTGAGTCTGCACAAGAATAGGCCCTGTCCATAGATTGATGAAGGGTAGGGAAAGGCCATACTTTTCCATTATACTCTTTGCTAAGGAGAGATTCAGAGAGAGGGAGTTATTGTCTTCTTTTATCTGTGCCATCTCTAATGTGTAGTTACAATCCAGAAGGTATGCAGATGGATGCTGTCAAATGAAATGAGCCGTAAAACAAAATCAATAGTCATGAATCAAGAAAAGGAACTTTTAGGAAGCAAGTGATGCTGACAAAAACGAGAAGGAATAATAAAGTAAGGTAGATAGAATAATTAGAACACACTATTTACATGTTAAAGAACAATGTTAATGAAATTTGTAGAAAAAGATAAATAATAGAGGTGAATACAGAGAAGATATGATGAATTCAGAAAATAACACAGGGAAGAATGGTATCTTAGAACAGAAGTATATATATATATATATATATATATATATATATATATATATGTACCAGTGATAAGCAAAACAAATGTCAATGTTACAGGAGACACATGCTATTGAAACAAAAGGTAAAACCTGAACACACATCTCTTAAGAATGTATCTATTTTATATTTGGGAAGATTCATTGCACATGGTTTATACCTTCCATTATTACAGAGTCTACTGTTATTCTGACAAGTTCCATACTTGAAACACAACAAGTCACTTCCCAATCTGAAGATAATTAAATACTCTCTCTATGTGCTAAAAACTATTATATAAATATACAGATATATACAGAAAAGGATGGGGGGACATAAGCACATAATCACTCCCTTTCTTTTCATTATAAAGTGTATTTTTTAATGTGGGGAATTCTTTTCCCACTAGATATTTGTCAGCCTGACAATATCCTTACAAGTTTCAGCAACGTAGTTAATATGCAGGTTCAGTTATATGTAGTATGGGCTTGCCTTTTGATTACCAGCATACTTTTATAATTCTGGGTTCCTTGGACTTCTTTCCTATTCCACTTATTTATCCATTTACTCTTAGCACAAGTGACTGACTGCCTTGCAAAAATATAAATTAGTAGCTGGCAAGCATTCAATATTTTCTTATTTTTTATTAAATTGCCTTTTAAAGAATCCAACAGCTCTCTCTGAAAAGGCTCACCATTTTCCTTTAACTATTATAATTCTAAAATCAATTATATTCTCATAGGTTTCAACAATAATAGCCTACCTCCCCTAATAGGAAACAAAGAAATCAACTGAAAAAAAGTTTATGACAACCACTACTGTTATCAGTTTTATGAGATGAAATCGTGAAAAGAGTAAGATTAAAAACTAACACCATTTGCAAGAAGTTCTTACTTGGAGATAGCTTCTTCATTCGTGTTCTCCAGCTCCCTACCTGGGTAAGAAACAAGTTAACAGCATCTAGTAGTAGATGGCCATTCCTAAACAAACTCACTTGCACTTTTATGGATTATTTTAGACTCACATTGATTTTTTATGTGGCCATTTAAAAAAAAAATCTTTGTCCTTGCTCTTGTGTGTCATGATTTCCAGTTTTGCACATTTAAAATTTCTCTCTCTCTCTCTCTCTCTCTCTCTCTCTCTCTCTCTCTCTCTCTCTCTCTCTGTGTGTGTGTGTGTGTGTGTGTGTGTGTGTGTGTGTGTGTTGGTCTTTCTCCCTTTTCAATGTTTTATTATTTTATTACCTATTTTCTAAAAGAGAGAGAGGGTGGGGGAAAGAAGGTTTGTAGTTAAATGTGCAATGATGTTGAAAGGATTTTGACCAAAATAGAGGAGGGAAAAATTATGATCAAAGTATGGTGCATAAATTTTTTTTCTAAAAATATAATGTTTTTGATGAGGGTTGGGGACGGGGGTGACGTATTCCTCTAGAGATCTCAGTGCTACAGCTCTTAGATGACATTAGATGAAGCAGGTGTCTCAGAGAGTATTCAGTGAAACAGCTTGTACACATAAACTTTACGGGGTGAACCAGAAATATATATGGACTCTGGAGGCTTGGAAGGAGTTTTCAGGGTAAATGAAAATCATTGGCTGGAGGTTTAAAGTTCTGTAAATGCCTCTTTTGCATATAGAGAGGCATTCCAGGAATCTCAGGTACTTGTTGGACAGGTTCTTATGTGAGGGCGGGGGAAGTGTAAAAGTGGTAATAGAACTTGTAATCTCACCAAGGCTATGTGATATTCTGTAGGTAGAGGATGAGGATTTCAGGCACCTCATAAAGGTCAGAAAAGGAGAAGCCTTACAGGTAAAGGGAATCCTGCATTTTGCACTGAACTCAAGACAGTTGATAAGACAATGGTAGATTTCAACCTTAATTAGCAGGGCCTAATAAATATTTTTAGATTAAATAATTTTAATTGTATTATTTTTCTAAGAAATTAGTAGTGGATTCAGAGAAATGAGAGTGATGTGGGGTATCATTAGATAAAATAATAGTTTCAGAATGCCCCGCATGATTGATGTAAGGATATATATATATATATATATATATATATATATATATATAAAATTGCTGAATCCTCAAGACAAAAATGTTAACTCTTTAAACACTGAAAATGGCATGTGTTCAAGGTCAAGCCTAACTATAAACATTAGCCAATTGTAAATAAGCCCAAAGTGTCATTTTGAAACTATATATAAAAGCGTATATGAAATTCTCCAAAATGATACTCTTTTCCCAGAAATGATAAAAATTAATTTCTAGTACTTTACCCAATAAAACAACAACAAAACATTTACTACTAAAGTAAAAAAGAAAAAGAGAAAATGCCAGTCATGCATATTGACCATCTGATTTAATTTTAAAGTTTTCAATAATATGTTGTTTCAAGAAACCATTTTTGCAATTGTTCAACATAACATTTTTAATGAATGTGTGTAAGAAACTCTGACCATTTTTACCCTCAAATTGCTCACTCCTTCCCTTCTCCTTCTCATTCCCTACTCTATCCCTAGTGGCTTCACCATTATGTGTAGAGACATTTTAATCCAGCAACAAGGCTGTTCTTATCACATCCAAAGACCTTCTAGGTCTGGGTGATTCGGCTGAAACACAAACACGCTTAGTACAAACCTTTGAACCCTCTGGCTGGAATCCTTTAGCACAGACCTTTAATCCCAAACTGTGATATCTAATTGAGAGGCAGACAATGTGGTGAATCAGAAAAAGATCTGACAGAATGAGGCAGGGATAGGATATATTCAAGTCTCAGGAGGAAATCTATTTAAGAGCAGGGCAGGGAGAAAGAGGCAGGTTGTCAATTCAGAATGGAGTTCAGTAAATTCTGTTTAGTCAGTTGAGTTCATTGCAGTGAATTGTTGGTTCAATGAGTTGAAAGTCAGTACAGTGAACACAGTAGAGTAGATTTGAGTTCGTTAGCAAGTTCACCAGAGGTAATTGAAGTCAGGCAATAGGAAGAAATCAGATGATATGAACAAATTGCAGAGGGAGTTTGAAGAGCAGAACAATCCAGTGAGAATCTGAGAGAAGCCAGACTGATTCAGGCAGCTTGGAGAGGAGTTTAAAATGGAACAGTTGAGTTGAATTAGCCAGCCAAACTTCAGAAAGAAGTAGAAAGGGTGGATTTACTCAGCAGTAGACCTCTGAGATGACAATTTTATTAGGAAAATGAAAGATACATTTACAGTTATGTTTACAACAATTAAAAAATATTTTTAAATGTTCCCATTGTATGGGGGGGGCAGGGGACATGCTTTGATGCATAAACTTCAGTGTACATGTAGAGGTCAAAGGGCAATCTGCAGGAGTTGGCTATCTTTTCCATCATGTTGACTCCAGTGATCAAATACACTTAAATGGCATTATTCACTGAACTGTATCTCTAGTCATTCTTCATAGTAATGAAGAATGTCCTATGTTTTGTTTAAAATAAAACCAAACAGAAATATCAAGGACTGCATAATTTATATGACTAATTCATAGCACATAACAAGAATAAATGGGCTCAAAAATACTAGAGTATGTAAAAAAGTATTGCCATTATTTTTCACACGCTAAAAATCCATGCTTAAAAATCATCTCCATGACATAAATTGATATCTGTCTAGTCTTGGTTCCTTGGACCAAAAATGTTAAAGATGACATGGTGCAAATTATATTCATATCTTTTAGGTCTGACTCCATTTCATTTCTTTTCTCAAAATATATATTTCAAAAGAAAATCTTTTTCATTTCACCTCTTAGTTCCTGGTGAGCTTTAAATGAGTGCTTCCTTGACAGTAAGCATGCAAAGGCATAAGGCTCTCAGTACCTGGTTGCTTTCAGGGAGAAAAGGAAGAGGAAACTGCTGTTTTGGATCAGTGATCTGGTGCAACAAATGTCCATTTTGCTAATCTGTCCATTGGGAGCATTAGAGAGGTAACTAAGGGTTCCAAATAGCATGCTCGTGAGTGCTTTCCTCCTTGGGAATAATTGAGAGACTATCTAAGGAGCAGAATCATTTCAAGTTGTTTTTTGAATCCTTGATGCAGTTAAATGAATTGATTTATCACAGAAATGGTGGTGCTTACTGAATTATCCTCCAGAGATGTGATTTAATTGGCCAGAGGTTAGCGTCAGACATGGATTCTTATTTTAAAAGCTCTCAAGGTAATTATAATGTGTGTCCAGCAATGAGGGACTCATGGCTATGTGAAACTCTCAGGATATAATTGTATTCTGAGACATAATACCCACTGACCTCCCTCCCCCACTGCTTATATCAAATTTAGTTCCAGTTCCAACTCCCTTACAAAACTTCCCTGCTAGAAGCCATCAAGGGGAAGCTGAAAACTAGCAGGTGACTTTCTTGGACGGTTCTGCCATAGAATGTTAGAGTTAATGACAGAATTGCTTCTTTATGCAAGGCCAAGAAGAATTTCATTTTAGGAAAGATCCCTGTTATTAATATGCTTTTCCTATTATTATTAAATATATATAACAATCCCTAGTATTAGCCCACCAGTTGAGCAGGTTTCTGCAGACAACAAAGATGTACTGTCTTGTAGTGATGCTATATAGACAAATAGATGACTGATTACTTTTTAATGATGATTTTATAAGATTTCCTAAACTTATGTTTGTCATTATTATGCTCTTTTATAATAGGACTGTTATTAAGTCCTTTCTGATATCAAAACTGCAATGAGAACTAAAGTAGTCTTCAAGTGTCATGAGTTATTTGCTGCTGAGATAGCAAGTACACATCTAAAACTTAGAACACATTCTAAGGGCATGTAAACAATTAACAAAAGGTCATATAAAGGGAACTAAGGATTTACTATAGGTGCAAGGACAGAAGAAAAAATATTGACTGGGTTGGTCTATACAAAACTTTACTAATAATTTAGTCACAAAATTTATGGTCTTTACCTCTCCATGAACCTGTAGAGGTAGTAACATATGATGAATATTTATCCAGATAATGGATATGCATGTAAACATTCTCTGTTGAAATCCTTTTATTCAATTTATGAAGTGAATTTATGTTTCAACTTCTAGAGAACTTTTGTAGAAAAATGGATGCTGGAAAAAAACATGTGATCTATTCTCCCAGAAAAGATACAAAACACTAGGAAAGATAGGATTGAAAGAGATAATATTGGAGGGCATAACATTGGATACATACCATTGGAAGTAACATATTGGAAGCAAGGGCATTGTTATATTAGAGCAGGAGGAGAGAGAAAGAATAGAAAGAGAATGCAGAGTGCAATAACTTAGAAATTATAAGACAACTTAAAAAATAAGAGAGCAATATGCAAAATGCTGATGGAAAGAGGAAAAAAAGCTAAGGATAGATCAGAAGGACCAGGCAGGCTGCTCTTTACACTAGGACAGAACAGGCCTTAATATTAAGATAGGCTTAGGCTTACTAAAGAAGACAAACCTTTTTTCTTACCAATTTGGGTTAAATTTATTTACCAGTAAAAGAATAGAAGCTTTTTATTTCTTTATTAAATAAAGATTGGAGCTCAATTTTCAGTCAGAATGAGTGAGTTCTTCCTGTACTGGTTTTTTGCTTCCTATACATATGTAACTATGGATGTGTGTGAGTAAGTATGTAATTATAAGATAAGTATGTAAGCTTGGCCCAACTGTTTTAACGAAGACATTTTAGTGTGTAAGAATTAATCTTTAGTGTGTATGAATTTATGTGTTTAATCCATATTTGCTTGTGTAAAACTTTTTCCTTCTGCGAACATGACTCTCTTCTCCTGGTTTAATAGAAGTTTATTCCTCCAAACTTCCTCCTAGCCTGATAAGCAAGAGGCATCTGGACAAGAGGGAAAAGGCTCTAGCAATTAATCTTCTACTGAATCTACTGCTTTGAGGGGTTAAGCACCAGAAACTGTAGTTTCTGGTCTCAGATGAACTCAGACAGGAAGGTCAGCTACAATAGCAAAGTGACTTAGACTTAAGATAGGTAAATTATTTTTTTAAATTTTTTATTGGTTATTTTATTTATACATTTCAAATGCTATCTCCCTTCCCAGTTACCTCTCCCTCCCCCATGCCTCTAGAAGGGTGCTCCCCCACCTACCCACTCCCATTTCACTACTATACTAGGACATCTAGCCTTCACAGGACCTAGGGCCTCCCCTCCCATTGATGGCAGATAAAGCCATCCTCCATTACATATGTAGCTGGAGAAATGCAACACCTTCCTTCTTGTCACTTCTCCTCCTCAGTTAACTCTTTAGGTCATAAGGGAACAATTTCTTTTATTATCTATACCTGGCTTTAGGGACTCATTTCTTCAGTATTCTTTAGAGATTCTCTTTTCTTTGTCTGTTCCATGGTACTTGAGTTCCCCCAACACATTAAAGTTTTGATGTCTTCTCTGCATCTTTGTTATCATTGGCTTTTAATCTAAAGTGATTCTGAGTTTTACCAAAATTATTATAATAGCCTGACAAAAGGATATATTATCTTTTATGTTGCTTCATTCAGAACATAGCTTCTTTTCTGTTTTGTATTTATTTTAACTTATATTTTTGTTATTAGTATGTTAAATAATTATTGTATATAAAATAATATGTCTATATATATTACATATATTATATATGCTATATATAATATATGTACACATATACACATTTAGTATATTAAATATATTATATAATTTATATCACATATAATACGCACACATACATATATATGTTTTTCAAGACAGGGTTTCTCTATGTAACAGCCCTGGCTAACCTGTAACTCATTTTTTAGACAAGGCTGGCTTCAAACTCACAGAGATTCTCCTGGCCCTGTCTCCCTAGCACTGGAATTAAAGTTGTGTGCCTCCACACCTGACACACATATTGTATGTATGCATTAATTAACATGATCTTTACCAAGTTCATTGAGTTCCGTTGTTATAGTCAGAATTAAAAATATGCTCTCTCAATAATTTTCAGTATACAACAGAGAATTAACCATTATTGTGATTATACTGTACATTATACCTCTAAAATATATCATACTACGATCTTTAATAGCTAGCACATTGCAATCATTGTTCATTTTATGCTTACTTGAGATCAGTTTTTAGACTCTACAATAAGTGAGAAATCATTCCCTTATGACCTCACACTGTTTTTTCTTACTCAGTGGCATATTTAACTAGCCAGATAACTTCCAGGTTAATTCATGTTGTTACAAATTATGTAATTTCATTTCTTAAAGTTAAGTAATTTTTCAAGATGTATAGATATTTGGACAATCTTCCTGTGTGCTGTGTGAAGGTCTGCGTCTGTCATTCTTCATATGTCTAAGGCATTCTCTGATTGGTTTTAATAAAGGGCTGATGCCTTATACCCAGGCAGAAAAGGGAAAGTGGGACTTTCATGCAGAGAGAGAAATGCTTGGGGAGAATTCCAACGGAGAGATAGAGACATGGAGAAATCAGACTTCCAGGGACTGTAAATATTGGCTCAGGTAACAAAGGTGAATTAGTACAAAACACTTATTAAATTATATAAGCTATTGAGAACAAGCTTTCACAAATAATAAAAGCCTCCATGTCATTATTGAGAGCTGATGGGTTAAAATGGTCCAATAATATATATGTAACTTATTTATGCTTCTATTCAAGTATTGTGAGCATTTAATTTGAATCAATATCTCAGAAATTATGACTGCTGTGACAATAAATATGAAATTGGAAATATATCTTCAGTTTACTAGTTCATTTAGGGGGGATTTTAAACTAAGTGACGGAATTACTAGATCATAAAGGAATTATACGCATATTTAATGTAGACTCTCCATAGTGTTTCATAGAGACACTCTATCCAATAAATTTGCTCAAGTACTGTTTAAGATTTAGCTTTGTAAATATTCACATGGACAGGCATGGACAAGTACAAACACAGACATTTCCTTTGAAAATGATCATTCTAACATAATGAGATGATAGCCTTTCAATGAATTGTTTTGGGAAACATCCTGAAGAGATTAAAGATACCAGAGAACATGCATAATAGAGGTGTTTTACTGCAAGCTGTAACAAACATCAATCTAAATGGAGAAAAACTCAAAGTATTCCCAATAAAATTAGGAACAATACAGGGTTGTTCACTCTCATTATACTTATTCCATACAGAACTTGGAATTTTATCAAGAGCAATAGGACCATGAAAAGAGATTGGAGATACAAAGGGGAAAGAAATAAGTCAAGCTGTCTTTATTGCAGTTGAGATGATACTATACATAAATGATTCTAAATAGTATACAAGGAAATCTTGATGTCTGATAAAAGGCTTCAGCCAAGTAGCATGATACGCAAAATCAGTATTCTTTTTATATATAAGTGATTAGTGCACTGACAAAGGGACCAAGGACCCTTTCACAATAACCTCAATACAGGTATCCATACGTACATACTTATATACACAGACTTCACACACACACACACACACACACACACACACACACACAGGAAAACAAATACCACCTCCTCCCCAAAGCGAGAAGACCCAAGGGCAAGGAAAGCTAATACAAACCTGAATAATAAAATAATAAAGGAATGGCAAGAGGTGTAACTATCCTTGGTAGCAAATTTAGTATAGAATTTTAGTAATAAAGGTAGCAATGGTTGTTGGCACAACAGACATTTTGATCAATGGAACTGAATGGAAAACTCAGATATTAGTCAATATAACTTTTAAAATCTGATTTATGATTTTTTAAAAAGCCAGAAATACACAATGGATAGAAGCAACTTCTTCAATCAATGGAGTTGGTCAACATCAATGGCTGCATGTAAAAGTAGGAAATAGATCCACACTGATCATACTGCATAAAAGTCAATGCAAATGGAACAAAAACATCAATATAATTCCAAAATATACTGAATCTGATATGACTGAATGGGGAGAAGATACTTAAACTCATTTGTGCAGGACATTATTTTTCAAGAGAACTTTGTCAGCCCAGAAATTAAGAACATAAGTTAATAAATGGGAACTCAGGAAACTGAAATTACAATGAACAGAAAGTGAATGTTTGGAAATTTTAGTTTTGAATGGGGTAAATGGAATGAATGTCTCTATCATATCCCTCCCATTAGAGTTGGGAAACCCTTGTAAAAGGAGAGGCAGAATGATTGTAAGAATAGGCAGTGATGGGAGACACCAAAGAAACATGACCTTATAAACACATCAGACCAAAACATACATATGAATCACTGAGCGTTTGGCAGGATGCACAGTACCTCTAGAGGTATGTAGAAGACTGGGTCCTAGTGCTAGAAAACTGGACATATACTTCTGTTCTTAACCCAGAAGGTATTTTCATTCGATAATCACTCAAAGGGAAAGAGCATGCCTCCCCTGGATATCCTATAAACAGAGCCTAACGAAGTGCACTTAGACTGATCACCAATATCATGGTTCATATCATGGCTTGCTTGTTTTATTTGCTTTTGTTTTGTTTTTTGGTTTTTTGTTTGCTTGTTTTATTTTTCTTTTTTTAAAAGTATTTCCTTTTATTGGATACTTTCTTTATTTAGATTTCAAATGTTATCCCCTTTTCTGATTTTTCCTCCTACAACCCCCTCTCCCATCCCTGTACTCCTGCTTCTATGAGGGTGTTCCCCCATCCACCCTCTCACTCCTTTGTTCCTCCCAGCCATGGTATTCCCCTACACAGGGGCATTAGCCTACACAGGATCAAGGGCCTCTCCTTCCATTGACTCTTTGCTTTCTTTTTTTAACTTTTTTTTTTGGTTCTTTTTTTTCAGAGCTGGGGACCGAACCCAGGGCTTTGCGCTTCCTAGGCAAGCACTCTACCACTGAGCTAAATCCCCAACACCGACTCTTTGCTTTCTAAAGGAAAAAGAGGTAGGAGTTGATCTGGGGGAGAGGAGAGATGGAGGAGTGAGGGGAAGTTGTACAGAGGGGGCAAAACTGTGGTCAGGACATAATGTATGAGAGAATAAGAAAAGTATAAAAAATAAGTAAAATGGCATGAGAGAAAAGAGTTGCAAAGTATGTGATAAAAGTTGAATAACCACAAATTTTAAGAGCTGAAACAACTTAATTTATTTGAAATTATCAATAAAATAAGCCTCAGAATTCAAAAGGATATTTTTCTTATATTCATTAAAATAGACATCTATATTTAAAATGATCAAAATTGATTTTAAAGTAGTATACGTCTCCTAACAGATTATGTCTCAAATAATATTACCTTTATATAATGTTTTCTTGTCATTCTCCATTTGTCTCCTCAATAACCACAATTCATTAAACTTTAAAATGCAAACTAGGTGCTTCCTCCTGTATTCTGTCAAATGCCTCTGTAGTAGTATATTGGTTGCACCTAATATATGTATCAAGCTTGTGATATCGTTGGAAAGTAGAATGCATTGTTCATGTGCACCAAAGTATTCAACCAACACTTATTATCACAATTTATTAAGAATGAAAATAATTGTGACCTTCTTTTAAATCCTACTATTGATAATAAATTCTCTGTGGACAGAAATTTTGTCGTTTTAGATCATTCTTTTCCTATGCCTACTATACTCTTATTGGACAAAATAATAAGTGGGAAAGTTTTTAAAGCTCTTTCTACTAGAATTATAACCTGCTTTGTCAAGAAGCAAAGGGAATTCTCTTTTATGTTCCTGTCTTAGTCAGGGTTTTTATTCCTGCACAAACATCATGACTTAGAAGTAAGTTGGGGAGGAAAGGGTTTATTCAGCTTAGACTTCCACGTTGCTGTTTCATCACCAAAGGAAGTCAGGACTAGAACTCAAGCAGGTCAGGAAGCAGGAGCTGATGCAGAGGTCATGGAGGGATGCTTCTTATTGGCTTGCTTCCCCAAGCTTGCTCACCAGCCCAGGGATAGCACCACCTACAGTGGGCTGGGTCCTCCCACCTTGATCACCAGTTGAGAAAATGCCCTACAGCTGGGTCTCAAGAAGGCATTTCCACAACTGTGGCTCCTTTTCTGTGATAACTCCAGCTTGTGTCAAGTTGACACACAAAACTAACCAGTACAGTTTCCAAGATAAAACCTAATATTTGTGTTTACACATGTGCTAATGATTCTAATTTTCTGTGACCGAATTCCAGTCAGAAGCAACTTGAAGGAAAGGAGTACATTTTTGTTAACATGTATAAAATCTATCATGGTAGAAAAACAAGGTACTCAGTACATGATGTCAGAAGCATAAGGATCCATCCCCACAGCCTTAAATCTGCCAGCTTAGCATCATTTCCAAAATGCTCCACAACCTGCCAAAACAATTCACCGTATAAGAACCAAATACTAAAAACATGAAGGTCTACAGTCATTTCCCTCACACCATAAAATGCATAAGACCATTGTAGTCAATTCATCCATCCTTCTACATCTCTCTCCCTTTCACCACCATCTCTTTGATGATCTCATGACCATAAATCCATGTTTACTACCTTGGCATATTTCCATGTCATAATTACCATGTCTTTCTACCTCTTCCTGAATTCTAGGAAAAGTGATTATGTGTCTGTTTTAAAGCTCCTTTCATGATACATGGTAAATTTTACTCTTCTGTTCCTGCTATGTTTTATAGTTATTCCCATTATAATCTACACCTCTGATTCCCATGAAGATGAAAACTCATCTTTTGTCTCTTTTAATTAGAATTCGTTAGCAAATAAATATCAGTGTTGCTGAAACCGATTGTTTTTATAATAAGGCAACATATACTAATAATTAGGAGATAAAGAGACTATTATTTTCATGACTCTCTGAATTTATTCACTTTTTTCTGTTTTGAATTATCTGTATAACTTAAGTATTGACGGTATAATCACACCTCATTGTGTTATGGATGCTCTCCCATTGTTTCATTTTGAATGTAGAGCATTTTCTTTTTTTTTTTTTTTTTTTTGGTTTTGTTCTGTTTTGTTTTTTTTTTTTTTTTTGCTTTTTTTTTTTTTTTTTTTTTTTTTTTTTTTTTTTTTTTTTTTTCCGGAGCTGGGGACAGAACCCAGGGCCTTGTGCTTGCTAGGCAAGCGCTCTACCACTGAGCTAAATCCCCAACCCCGAGCATTTTCAATAAGATTGTAAATTACTCAAGGGCATGATTTGTTCAATTTGACTTTGTGATTCATGCATTGTATCTAGGAGAGTGGTAAACAAAGGATTTATTGTCCTACTCTAGTATCAGTGACTGATGTTTATCATACACCAGTTACTGCACATTTACTGAATACTGATTACATACTTTCACAAAAACTAGAAGACTAGGAAAGCTCCAGAACATTCCTCATTACTTAGCACAAGGAAAAGCCCTAAAGAGAGATAAATTCTAATAAAATTCCAATTCCAGAAAATTAAAAATTTACCTTTTCTCAATAATGCATTTGCCTATTCCTTTTCTTTTTCATTCTCCTCTGTTCTTTTTTTTATTGGACATTTTTGTTTACATTTCAATTTTATTCCCTTTCCTGGTTTCCCATACGTAAATCCCTTATCTCATATTCCTTCGGCCTTCTTCTTTGATGGTGTTACCCACCCATCCACCCACTGCCTATTTGCTTTCTATTATCTATAGTTTACTCATGTTTTCAGTCTTTTACATTTCCTATATTCTTCTGTGTGTGTGTGTGTGTGTGTGTGTGTGTGTGTGTGTGTGTGTAAACCTAAAAAGCACTATATATTCTAGAAGACAGAATATATTCAATTTCATCTGTGTTTTGTTCCAAACATGAAGAGCTCTAAAGTTATATTTTTCCAACAATGGAGAAAGCAATTAATGTAAGGATTTTTTCACTTTTTGTTTTTCCATTTTCTTATCTCATCAAAAAAGTAGAAAAGCTATTGATTCTCTGTTGGTTTTTCATACTAAATTATAGCATGTCTACGAAACAAACAGAAAGATTAATGTATTCACTCTCACAGTTCTGAATTACATCATAGATATACTACAAGGAAAAGATGTTGTTTCAATGTTAAAATCCCAAATTTCCTGTACACCTTTCACTAGCACTAGCATTTATTGTTTCGTTTCAGATTAATACACACACCTATATAAATGTATGTATATATGTATACATGCATACATATGCGTGAATAATAATTATTATAATGGGGCACTATTAATTGAATGACCGGGGAAAAGCATATATGAGGGTTTCAATTAAGTAAAGGGAGGCAAAAATGTTGTAATAATATTATCATCTCAAAATAAAATTTAAAAGATACTACACTTCAGAATATTCCAGTTCTAGACTCTTTAGATAAATTATCAACTGTTACCAAAGCCTGTAATACCTATGAAGTCCTCAGTTGTGTTCCTATAGGTTCTACTGCATTTTATTTTGATTCCATTAAATTGAAACCTGAAGCCTTTAAAACTTCTGTTTGAAAAACATTAAAAAGAAATTATTTAATACATTGTTTTTTTACCCCAATTCTCTTAGAATCCATATTAATCGGAAATTGCTGATACTGGAACTCTCTCGCCTATGAAATGGATTTCTTTTTGGAGTTGACAGAGAATATTCAGTAAGTACAACTGATCAAATTAAAAAAACAAACAAAAGCAAAACAAAAATATTCCAGGTACTCAAAGCTAACCCGATGGAAAACCTACATTCCAACTTATATCATAAGAACTGACCACTACTAATCTTCAACAGTAAAAGTCTTCTTAATATGACACTTCAATCATGAAATTTCAGCAATGTGATCACCTAAGCAGGATCTGAAAAGTGCCATCATCTGTAGACAAGCCACTGAGGGTGAAAAAATCACAGAAGACCCTACTCCTAGATGAGGAGAACAATCACTGCTACTGAAAGAGCAGGAGTAAGTCTTCTGCAGTGACTAGCTCCCTAAATAGGTTATGCAATACAACTGAAGAAGCCCTGAGTGTACATGTGTGCACATGCACACACAAACAAACACACACACACATATATGCACAAACAAACCACACACATATATATGCACAGATACATACATATAGGCACATACACAAACATGTACACACACAGGCACAAACATACACACAGAAATACACACAAACATACACACACACAGATACACAGACACAAACAGAGAGATAAATACATAAACACAATGAGCAATAATAATGGAACTCGGTTGGATTCATTTATAAATGCAAGCATATGCATGAGGTATATATGATATACACTGCATGTAAGTATAATAATAATAGTTATAATAATAATAATAATAATAAAATAAGAAGCCATGAATTTTAGAGTGAGTCAGACAGATCAGAATACTTGAAGAGATGAGAGGAAGAGGGAATTATGTAAACAGATTAATGATACATAAAATTCTCAAAAACATGGAAATGTTCATTATTTAACTTTTTAAAAATCTATAATTATTACTTGCATATGCCAAGTTCACAGTATAACCTTACTATTTTTTTATGGTACACATTTTAAACTTCATATAAGGCAAAACAATCTTGATAATAATAAAGATACAAAAATATAACATTAATTCTGACATGAAGTAATAATTTTGTGAGAAATGAGTTACAAAATATTCATATAATATAAATTATTATTGATTAAAGAACAAGTTTGGGTCAAACTAAATGCAATATTTACTTGATTAAAAAACCCTAATATATACGTCACATACCAATGAAAACTAAAATTTTCTCTGATAAATAGTTTATCCTACCTCTCAAATGTATTATTGCCTCTGTGTTCCAAGAACTGAGACAGATACTTGTTTTGAGGACTTACAAAAGACTTTTGAAGTAATGATAATCATATTGAGTAAAATAGTCCAAAAAATTAACACATGATTCTTAAAATACTTGGAATTCATCACAGGAGAAGCCCATGGCCATCGCTTTCTGTATTTACACCCATGATTTATAAATAAGCAAATTGGAGTCCCAAAAAGAAAAAGCAAATAAGCAAATTCAGGCTTTCAAAAGATAATTAAATTGGAAATAGAAGTTTGTTATTGGTCATTACTGAAATCTCTCCATATACCAAAATAGAACCACTTTATATATTTTCTAATAGTAAAGAATTCTCATATGAAGAGATGTAAAGGAATGTAAGAAATATTTAGGTAATCTAAAGTTTTAAATTAATAGTTATGTGTAAGAAATCTATAAATCATCACAATTTACATCTGTCAAATAGCATGTGAAAGAAAAGTGACTCAAGTCGTTTTTGACAGCACATTGCAAATTATATATGTCAATAAAAAATATATGCTAAAACTCAAACTACTGCTTTTAGAAGAAAAAAAGCAGTAAGAAACAAATATGTGATAAACTTTCATATCTACACCATCTGCCCATCTCCTTCACCATATGTCACTCTATAAATTGCTAATATCATCCTTGTTATGCATCTTTTCAACTGTAACAATTTCCATGAAATAAAGATAGCATGGATAACAGCTACAGAAAAACACCTGCTATGCGTGTATCTGGTTGGTAAACTTCGAACGGTTCTGCATTGCTCTTGGCCAAAATTTTTAATTGCATTTACCAATAAGCATTATTCCGGATCAACTCTTCATGCTTATAATTGTCATATGTCTAATTTCTCAAATTACTTAATATAATTCAACAGGCTTTCATACAATATTGTGTAAGTACTTTTTAATGCCTGCCATTAATACAGAAATTTGTGCATAATAGTCAATGGGCCAAGTATTACAAATACAAACACAATGCAAGAGGACACATGACATGTAATGTCTTAAAGACTTCAGAGCTGATGATAAACACTGGTTTTATTAACAATTATTTATAATGCAAACTGTACACACAGTTCTCATTTGTGTATGAAGTGTTTAATTGAACCCTTCTTGGATTTTTTTTTTATTTCTTGTGGATATTTTATTTATTTACGTTTCAAATGTTATCCCGGTTCCCGGTTTCACTTCTGGAAATCCTCTATTCCATCCTCCCTTTCCCTGCTTCTATGATGGTGCTCCACCACCAATTCACTTACTTCTGCCTCCCTGCCCTGGCATTCCCCTACCCTGGGAAACAAGCCTTCCCAGGACCAGGGGCCTCTCCTCCCATTGATGTCCAACAAGGCCATCCTGAGCCACATATGTGGCTGGAGCCATGGGTCACTCCATGTGTACTCTTGGTGTATTAGTTGGTGGATTAGTCCCGAGGAGCTCTGGGGTGTCTGGTTGGTGGACATTATTGTTCTTCCTATGGGGTTGCAAACGCCTTCCGTGCTTGGATATTTTTGTTGAATCGGCTACAATGGATCAATGGACCACATTGATGGCTAAGCAGTTTCATTTAAACTCTAAGCACTTTAAAAGTGTGTGTGTGTGTGTGTGTGTGTGTGTGTGTGTGTGTGTGTGTGTGTTCATGCGTCCATGTGAGCATGAGTGTGTCTGCCTATCTGTCTGTGTCTGTATGTCTGTGGTTCGAGGTGGTAAATATATTATAGTATATGCTTGAAGGTCACAGAATAAGGTGGGTAAAATGTGAACAATTATTTAATTAACTCTGTATGCATCTCAATACTTAAGTGAATTACTACTTCAGTTATTTAAGCTGATCTGTCATTGAATGACCAATCCGAAAAATCCTAAATTTAGACATGAATCCTGGGTGATTTTGGTAATCAGAAGATGGGCAATCTGCAGTAGAAGGAGGGTTTGCACAGCCTGATGCCTCACAAAACTATGAAATTTTTGCAGAATTCCCTGTTGGATACAAGTATTTCAATAAAACATTGATATCATAGGACCCTTTTAAATAGACACAGTATTAGTACTTAAAAAACATTCTTCTTGAATGTGTCCTGAAATAATTTATAATCGAATAAAAAAAAAACTTTGATCCTGAATGTGTCCTGAAATAATTTATAATTGAATAATTTATTTACAAAGAGAAACAGTTTCTTTGAACACTGAATTAAAAGTATAATATGTAATTCCTGTAATATCCACATGTTGCTGTATTGTAATCCAAATGGACAGACGTGAACTCTTTACATAGTACAATTATATAGCCCTCATGCTTAGAAGGCTTCCAAACATATTTTCATAGATCTATAAAAAAATTTTGCTATTGTTTTTAAACTCCTTTTCTATTTACAAAAATTCCAAAACTGAAATAGTCGTCTTTCTCCACCTCATGCCCTAGATCTGATCCTAACATTGTAAGTTTACTCATGGCATATTTCCCATATTTAAAATGACTTGCATAGTATTTTTGCCTGGTCATCATGCATTATTTCAAATATGAAAATATCTTTCTTACATAAAATTGCAAATCATTGTACCTGGCATCTTAAAATAGCCTACTGCATATTTCTTGGATTTGTGAGTATGATTTGCCATTAACACAAAATAATATCAAATTCATATTCTACATTATAGATACCATTTAATTTACCATGATCACTCCTGCTGAGTGTTGAACATAAGTGATTAATAAACTAATGAGTTAATGGAAAGATAGTTTATGGAAGGATTGGATGTAGTAATTAAGGAGTGGTATTTTGGCATGCCAACATAAGACTTTAGCTTCTCTTTGACATCTTTGTCCTGTCTTCTCTTAGTCACCTTCCCCACTGTTCTCACAAGTTGTACATGGTACTGTAGGGGAAAACTCAAAACTCTTGACTATTTGGAGCCACCCAATAAATAGTGATTGGACACATCAAAACAATTTGTCCAGGGTACTATTTTTAGATTTGTTAAATGTTTTTAAATTACTAATATTACTTCTCCTACAATTATCATTCACTAAAAATGCAGAAATTGCAATTACGTATGACAATAATGTTAAAGCTGATAATTTACATAAGCTGCATTTTGTGGATTTATTGCATATTCAACTAAAACACAATTATTTTCATAATCTTAAAGTAACAAATACTTCATATATATGCGATTTAGGAAATGATATTTCATTTTGCAGTTATATTATTAATTATTACTATCTTTTAGTTTATAATTTGCTATTTTCCATATGAAATTATGTCCCTTTACAAATAACAATTTCTTGACTGCTCAACCATACAATTTGAGGACGGCAACTATATTAATGATTTCTCAAAGGCACAGTAACACTGATACAGCTATTTACAGCATGCCCTGGAACAAAAGTACATTTATTCTGCCCAAGCACCCATGAGACTTGAGAACAATTCTCTGTTCAGACCCACAGTGGACAGCCATTTTAAAACTTCAATTACTATGTCAGCAGGTTCCCTCCATTACTGTTTCCAGAACCAAAGCAATGGTTTCTAGTAGCAACGAATGTTTTTTAAGCCATACACATGTGTGCCTTGTAAGCAATAAGCAGGTCAATCTTTGCAGACATTGTTAAGCTTTGTAGAACTAATGTAAATTAGGATGAAATTGAAGCAGTATGTGCCTTGTAAATGAATAGATTTTATACATCCCAGCCGACAATGGTAGAATACCTATGGCTGAATATTACACTAGGATATATGTTAGAATCCAAGAGAAGCAACATTAACAGTCAAAAAATGACTTGACATTGCAATGAATGCATAACTCTATCATTTATGAAAAATGACAGAACACGTAAGTTCTGTCTTAGAACAATTTTAATCAACATGATTCATCCAGTTTTGCAAAATAAGTAAATGTCTTGAAGAAAAGAAAAAGGTTTATCATTTCTGTTTTCATTTATATATATATAGATCCTAAAGTCTCAAACTTCTTGCGTTTGCTTTTGTTCCCATGTTAACAGTAATCTCATTTGCTGGAATCAATCATATCTTTTAACATTATTTTTACCATAAAATGTAGATAAAAATGTTAGGGAACATTAAAATACTTTAAACACATGACTTACAAGTCATGATAATTTTTTTTATTGCTGTAATTTAAGGTTGAGTGTAGGCCAGCCCAGGACATTGATAAAAATAATCCCACGAAACATGTTACTTATTCAGTATTTGTTTCAACAAAGTGCTCAAAATATGTTTTATGATTCAATGCATTCTTGTGTCCTGTTCTATGTGTATTTTAAAACAACATTCAGTGTGTGTTTCTATGAAGCTTGTACACATTGAAATCAATATGTCTGTATGCTTGACAACTATAATTCTTTACAAAGAAGAATAGCATTAACACACCATTATATCTAAATACTTATTTAGGTTCATCTAACTTTTATTACAGTTTTGAGACAGGATCTCATCTAGCCCAGGCTGGCTTAGATCTTCCAAGTGAGCTGAAAATGATTTTGAATTATTGATCTCCATGCCCCTACCACCTAAATGACTGGATTGTGGATGTATATCATCATACCTGGCAGTATGTGGTGGTTTAAATATGTTTGGCCCATGAGAAGTGGCACTACTATGAAATGTGACTTATCAGAGATGCACTATATTGTTAAAAAACGTGTGTCACTGTGGAGGTGGAGTTTTGAGATCTCCATGCTTCAGCTCTGCCCAGTGTGGAATGCTACTCACCTCTTGGCTACCTGTGGAAGACAGACTCTTCCTGGTTGCCTTTGAATCAAAGTGTAGAAATTTTGGCCCCTCCAGCACCATGTATGCTTGGATGCTACCATGCTTCCTACCATGACAGTGGCATACTAAACCTCTGAAACTGTAAGCCAGCCCCAGTTAAATGTAGTAATTTATGAGTTGACTTGGTCATGGTATCTCTTCACAGCGATGTAAACCCTAAGACATTGTGTTTAACTCTTGTTCTTAAATTTTATAATATTCTTTGTTCTAATAATGTATTTTTAGTGTTATTATATTACATAGAACCCTGTAAAACTTTAAAATAAAAATGAAAAGAGGAAATAAACTTATATGGGTCCGAAATTACCAAGTGAGTACAGTGTACTACTTTGTGTTTTATATTTTTTCTTTGTGTTTCCCTTTTTGATGCTCTGAAATCTGATTTATCTTCCCTGTCTATGTGAATCCTTTAAAGAGTGTTGCAGTCATTTAAGATTTGGAAGACTGCTTCGTTCTCAGCCTTATGCTTTTCATTTCTAAAATGGAGATGATAATGTCTTCACCAAGTTTTTTGAAGAAGTAAATGAGACAAAATATATGCAGTTGTTAACATAATGCCTGGCACATAGTGAATGTTAAAAATAATAGTGACAGCGTTATAGTAACTGTGGATTCCCTCCCACGCAACTCCATTTTCAGTTCCTTCATATTTATTAAAAACACAAGATTGTTCTATTCATATACAGTTGAATATAATTTTTAATCTTTTCTTACTACATCGTAGTTCTATATCTAGCCAATCCTGAAATATCTTTTCTCTTTATAGTACCTAGTACATATGCCCCTTCTCTATTCTGAGATTCTCCTTCTTATATTTAAGAAGAATCCCCTGGGTGTGGTGACTTAAAAAGGCTCCCAGGGAGAACTAAAAAGTCACAACAACTGATACACTAAAAATGCAGAAACATAACTCTTAAAAGTAACCACAGGTACATAATTAAGCAATAGAAATGAGGAAGGTAAATTCCAAATATAGCTTCATAAAAGTTGGTGTCTAATACTTATAAAGACTTGCAACCACCAAATTAGAGAGACCAAGGCAGGAGATTAATATATTAATGAGAAGGTAGCCCAGTGTAAATAAGTTACAGGCCAGTGGGGAATTTATAGCAAGACCTTGTCTCCAAAGTAAAAGTTTATAATATAGTGCTTGTATAATTTTGTATGAATTTTTATTTGAAGAAGTATAGTGGGTGTGGGAGCTAGGACAAAGGAGGAGGGGTGGAGTGTGGGTAGAACAGTTTTTCGGTTAGCAGTCAAGTTTTCAAAAGAGGAAAAGGAACAAGCAAAGCAGATGGCAAAGAGGCAGTCAGAAGGTGGGAAGAGTGTGAAACAATATAGAAGCTAAAAAAAGAGATAACATTGTGGAATGATATTCAGACCTTGTCTTCAATGAAATCATAGTTATTTTGATGCTCTGTTAAAACACAGGACTTGGCATTTGAGTTTAAGAAGTAGGTTTTATTTCTATATGCATAAACTGTAAGTTCTTGCTATATGTGAATATGCTCATCCTAGTGGCATGGTTCTTGCCTTGCAAACATTGTTTATATCCAAGTATATCAATTAGCACACTAGTTTCAATGTCTAAAACATATGGTATGGATTCTATAAGTTAACCACATAAGATATCAGAACAAATTGTTTTATACCATGAAGAGTCACTGGAGTCCGAAAATAATTATAACGAACATACATTAATGCATATGACCTTATATCTGAAAAAGATGAAGTATTCTAATCTGGATACCGTAGCTTCACTTCATTGATTTTCTAGATATTCAAGATTCCACTTTTCTTTCAAACTCTTTTTCATATATATGTGAAAATATAATATTTCTGTATGTTACTTGTTTCTACAACATATATATGTGTATATATGTATGTATGTATATACTAAAACACACAAAAATTTGTTAACAGTGTCAATTAAATTTTCAATCAAAGCTTGATAAAGATATTCCTTATTTTATACAGAAATATTTTATTTGAGGAATTATGTTAGAATTGGAAATAAAAGCAAAGAAGATGAATACATGCACACACACAGTAACACACAGTCTCTCTCTCTCTCTCTCACACACACACACACACACACACACAGACACAGTCTCACACACACAGAGGGGGCGCTAGAAAGAGGAGAATGAGAATATACTTCTGATAACTGGTAATACATTTTAATAAATAATTACATGGCTTTAGTTTAAATTCAATTAAACTGAACTTCATTCCTTGTGATATCCTTCACCACTATAAAGTGACAAGTTCTACAAGTGAAGTTGGAATTTGGTTTACATTTTCCACTTCACTCTCACATACATAGGAAAATTAATTGAAGGATTTGCAAAGGCCAAAGACAATTCCTAATACTTGGTATTATATGCTTTCAGATTTAGTTGTAATCTATATGATTATCAATTTGGAAACTCTTTATATTAAAAGCAGAGCTTCTCTAAAATTCTTAAAAACCCAAGGGTAAATAATAATTTAAAGAATATACATTAAAATTTTATGTTTAATCCTGAGTAAATAAAAAAAAACATGAGTATCACAGTAACTTCCAAGAATATTTTATTGTAATACTTTTCTTTACCTTTACATACAGGCCTGTGGTCACTCCAAGCAGCAAACACTTCAGCTATCCGTTGACAAGTAATGCTTTTTGCTCCCTGTAGAACATAATCTTCATCACAGGAGAACTGCACAGTGGATCCAAGGCTACAATTGAACAAACATTAAGAAATGTCTTTTAGAAAGAAAGAATGTGATAAATAAACACTATATCTAAAAACTCCATTCAATTGGCCAAATTTATAACAATTTTTAAGAAAGAAATGTAACATACAATAAATATAGCTATGTATTTAAATAAAAGATTAGGTGACTTTTCTGTAAATATGTTCAGTGGCAAGAATTAAAGAAATTTATGGCCAATATCAAGTTCAAATATCATAACCTAATTTACCCGTGGGTGGTAAGTGTGGAAAAATAAAAGAAACCTTGACATTCTAATCTGATTTAAAGATTATGGCTTTCTATCAAGCACAATATTTCTCTGGAATGAACTGACATGTATAGGTCACATGACTTTCCAAATGTAGTTGTGCTTTTACATACATAAAAATCATACTTATAAAAAATCATGTCTTCAACAGATACAAAAAAATCGAAATAATCCCATGCATCCTATCAGATCGCCGTGGACTAAGGCTGGTCTTCAACACCATAACAACAACAACAACAACAACAACAAGAAGCCCACATACACCTGGAAGCTGAACAACACTATACACAATGATAAATTGCTCAAAGACGAAATTAAGAAAGACTCTTTGGAATTTAATGAAAATGAAGGCACCACATACTCAAACTTATGGGACACAATGAAAGCAGTGCTAAGAGGAAAATCACAGCTTTGACTGCCTTCAAGAAGAAACTGGAGAGAACATACACTAACAGCTTGACAACACACCTGAAAGCTCTAGGAAAAAAAAAAGAAGCAAATACACCCAAGAGGAGTAGATGGCAGGAAATAATCAACCTCAGAGCTGAAATCAAAGTAGAAACAAAAAGAACTTCTCAAAGAATCAATGAAACTAGGAGCGAGTTCTTTGAGAAAATCAACAAGATAGATTAAACCCATAACTAGACTAACCAGAGGGAGAGAGAGAGTATCCAAATTAACAAAATCGGGAATGAAAAGGGAGAAGGGAGACATAACAACAGAAACTGAAGAAATAAAAAAAGAATCATCAGATTCTACTACAAAAGACTTTACTCAACAAAACTGAAAAATCTGGATGTCATGGACAATTATCTAGACAGATACCAAATACCAAAGTTAAATCAGAATCAGATAAACCATCTAAACAGTCTCATAACACCTAAAGAAATAGAAGCAGTCATAAAAATCTCCCAATCAAAAAAGTTGAGAAATCTATCAGATCTTCAAACATCTAATGCCAATCCTCTTCAAAGTATTCCCCAAAAGAGAAACAGAAGGAACACCACCCAATTGATTCTATGAATCCACAATTATGCGTATTCCTAAACCACAAACA
The DNA here is from genome assembly GCF_021556685.1 of Rattus norvegicus. Lineage (NCBI taxonomy): Eukaryota > Metazoa > Chordata > Mammalia > Rodentia > Muridae > Rattus > Rattus norvegicus. Next base: position 89,174,473 of record NC_141540.1, read on the forward strand.
CAACAAAAAAAGAGAACTTCAGCCCAATTTCCCTCATAATTATCAATGCAAAAATACTCAATAAGCGGCTGGGGATTTAGCTCAGTGGTAGAGCGCTTACCTAGGAAGCGCAAGGCCCTGGGTTCGGTCCCCAGCTCCGAAAAAAAGAACCAAAAAAAAAAATACTCAATAAAATTCTCACAAACCAAATCCAAGAACACATCAAAACAATAATTCACTATGGTCAAGTAGACTTCATCACAGGGATGCAGGGATGATTCCATATATAGAAATCCATCAATGTAATCCATTAAATAAACAAATTAAAAGAAAAAAGTCACATGATCATCTCATTAGATGCTGAGAAAGCATTTGCCAAATTCAACACCCCTTCAGGATAAAAGTCCTGAAAAGAACAGGCATTCAAGGCCCATACCTAAACATAGTAAAAGCTATATACAGCAAACCAGTAGCTAATATTAAACTAAATGGAGAGAAACTTGAAGCAATCCCACTAAAATCAGGGACTAGAAAAGGCTGCCCACTCCTCTCCCTACTTATTCAATATAGTACTGGAAGTCCTTGCCCAAGCTATCAGACAATAAAAGGAAGTCAAGGGATACAAATTGGAAAGAAAGAAGTCAAAATATCACTATTTGCAGATGTCATGAGAGTATACTTAAGTGATCCCAAAAATTCCACAAGAGAACTCTGAAACCTGATAAAGAACTTCAGCAATATATTTGACTGAATATAAAATTTATTAAAAAAAATCAGTATCCTTCCTTTACTTAATAGATAATCAGGCTGAGAAAGAAATGAGAGAAATGACATCCTTCACAATAGTAAAAAAAATATAAAATTATTGTATTATTAGGTGTGACTCTAAACAAACAAGTGAAAGATCTGTGGGACAAAAAATTTCAAGTCTCTGAAGAAAGAAATCGAAGAATTTCTCAGAAGTGAGAAAGATCTCTCATGCTCATAGATTGGCAGGATTAATATAGTAAAATGACCATATTCCTGAAAGCAATCTACAGATTCAATGCAATCCCCTTCAAAATTCCAGCTCAATTCTTCATGGAGTTAGAAAGAGCAATTTGCAAAATCATTTGGAATAACAAAAACCCCAAGATAGCAAAAACTACCCTCAATAATAAAAGAATTTCTGAGGGACTCACCATTCCTGACCTCAAGATGTATTACAGAGCAATAGTTATAAAAACTGTATGGAATATCAATGGGTTATGCTCTAAGATCAAGAATCAACAAATGGGACCTCATTAAATTGCAAAGATTCTATTAAGAGAAGGACATTGTCAATAGGACAAAATGGCAGCCCACAAATTGGGAAAATACCTTTACCAATCCTACATCTGAAAGATGGCTAATATCTAATATATACAAAGAACTCAAGAAGACAGACTCCAGAGAATCAAATAATCCTATTTTAAATTGGGGTACAGGGCCAAACAAGGAATACTCAACTGAGGAATACCGAATATTTGAGAAGCACCTAAACAAATGTTTAACATCCTTAGTCATCAGGGAAATGCAAATCAAAGCAACCCTGAGATTCCACTTCATACTTGTCAGAATGGCTAAGATCAATACTCAGGAGACAGCAGAGGATGGCAAGGATATGGAGAAAGAGGAACACTCTTCCACTGTTGTGGAAAGTGCTGGAAATAAGTCTGATGGTTCCTCCGATAATTGGACATTGAACTACCTGAGGACCCAGCTCTACCATTCGTGGGCATATACGCAAATGATGCTCCAACATATAACAAAGACACATGCTCTACTATGTTCATAGCAGCCTTATTTATAATAACCAGAAGCTTGAAAGAACCCAGATGTCCTTCAACAGAGGAATAGATACAGAAAATGTAGTACATTTACACAATGGAGTACTAATCAGCTATTTAAAACAATGACTTCATGAAATTCTTAGGCAAATGGATGAAACTAGAAAAATCATCTTGAGTGAGGTAACCCAATCACAAAAGAACACACATGGTATGTACTCACTGATAAGTGGATATTAGCCCAAAAAGCTCTAATACCCAAGAAACAAATCACAGATCATATGAAGCTCAAGAAGAAGGAAGACCAAAATGTGGATGCATCAGTCCTTCTTAGAATGGGGAACAATATCCTCATGGGAGGAAACACTGGGTCAAAGAGTGAAGCAGGGACTGAAGGAAAAGTCATTCAGAAACTTCCCCACCTGGGGATCCATCTGTATGCAGGCACCAAATCCAATCACTATTGCTGATGCCAAGAAGTGCTTGCTGATAGGAGCCTGATATGGATGTCTCTTGATAGACTCTGTCAGAGCCTTACTGATAGAAATGAGGGTGCTTGCAGGTAACCATCAGATTGAGCAGGGGACCCCAATGGAGGAGTTAGAGAAAGGACTAAAGGAGAAGTAACAACAATATCAACCAACCAGACCCTCCAGAGCTGCCAGGAACTAAAGCACCAACTAAAGAGTACACATGGAGGGAACCATGGCTCTAGAGCACATGTAGCAGAGGGTGGCTTTGTCTGGCATCAATAAGAAGAGAAGCCCTTGGTCCTGTGAAGGCTCCTTTCCCCAGTGCAGGGAAATAGCTGGGTGTTGAGGTTGAAGAGGTATGTGGGTGTGGGAACATCTTCATAGAAGCAGGGGGAAGGGGGCAGAGGGAGTATGGGAATGGGGTGGGGAGAAAGGATAACACTTGAAATGTAAATAGATAAAATATCCAATAAGAAATTTAAAAAAGAAAAAAAAAGAAAAAATGTCACGTCCATGTTATATTGGTAGAATTGTCTATTCCATTTGACCCCAGAAATAGTCATATAAGCCTAAGATTTCAGAGAAGCAGAATACTCACATGGCAGACGAATCTGGACTAGAGATCAAGTCTCTGCCTCAAGAAAACAATTCACAAAATACAAACCATTCTATATTTAATGCAGTGAAATTTAAATTTTGCTTTTCTTCTGATTAAAATGAGCCAGCTAATTCCTATATTTTTAAGGTTTCATATATTTCAATGGGTAATGCAGGTTTTCATAAACACTGCAATCTTCTTTTAAAAATTTATAACAATAGTGAGTAAAATAGTCATCAAAAAGAAAAAAGCATTCTATGCCTTCTAAGTTCAGAGAAAGGGGAAATGAATAATATCTAGAACATATAAAATATAATTAAGTGATAAAATGGCAACTCTCCTATTTAAGTAGATGAATAAAAGAAGAGGACATTTATAAAACAAGATAAATGATAAATAAATGTTTTTATCTCTTTTACAGCCTTAGCGCCCCCCAACACACACACAAATTCAAATTTAGACTAATTTCATATTCTAGTTTACCCAGGAATAGTGATTGTCACCTGGAAAACAAATGTTTTCCTGAATGTGGGAAAAAAGATATTCCTATATATTGTAAGTTGTATCATAAACAATAGTAACTATTTTGAATATTAAATCAGACAATTCTCAAAATCTAAAAGTATAATTTCCACATGATCCATATATCCTATTTGAATGAATATACAATTGACTGATACCTTAATATAGACATGGTTGCACATCTATTTATTTATATACTATTCACAATAGCAAGGAACTAATATCTACATACATGAATAGAAAATGTACATATTCATGACAAATTTTATTCAGAATAAATAAAAACTGAAATTTGCTGGAAAATGGATGTGAATAGACAAACACAATATTCTCTTTTTTTATTTGTAGAATCAAATTTATAATGCATGTGTATATGTAGAAGAGTTTGGTTACAGGTCACAATTAGATATTATCCATGAATATACTTAGAGAACCTGTACTCAAATTAAAAAATCTAAAGGAAATAGATATTTTTCCTCATAGGTACTATTTACCAAAATTTAGTCAAAATCAGGTGAACAATTTAAATATAGCTGTAACTTGTAAAGAAATAGAAACAGTCATTAAGAGTCTCCCAAGGGAAAAAAAAATCAGGACCAGATAGTTTTACTATAGAATTCTACCATGTACACAAAGAAGTGTTAAAGCTAATACTCCATATCCACAAAGGAGAACAGAAGGAACATTGCTTAACTTATTTTATGAGGCTACAGTTGCCCTGATACACAAACCATACAAAGACTTAATAATGAAGGGATCATTATCTATGTTTTCTAATGCACAGATGTAAAAATACTCTGTAAAATATATTTTTAAAAATCCAAGAACATATTTAAAAGATCATCTACCTTGAGCATTTAACCTTCATCCCAGAGACTGAGGGATCATTCAAAATACAAAAAATTAGTAAATGTAATCCGCAGTATGAACAAACGGAAAGGCAACAACCACATAATCATCTCATCAGATACAGAGGAATCCTTTGAGAAAATCCAACACCCTTCATGATAAATGTTCTGGAAAGGTTAGGGACACAAGGAACTTATATGAACAACATAATGACAATTTATAACATATTTATAGATTACGTTGAATTAAATGGAGAGAAACTCAGAGCAGTCTCACTAAAATCAACAACAAAACATAACTACCTATTCTCTCCTTAGCTACTCAATATAGTATTTAAATTTTTAGTAAGAGCAAGAAGACAACTAAGATGATACATATTGGGAAAAAAGAAGTAATAGTAGTATTATTTGTGGATAATATTATAGTATGAATAAGGGATCCTAAAATTCCACAAGGAAATCAGGGAACACTTATAGCTAATAAAAATTTTAATCAAAGTGGCTGGATATAAGATTAACTCAAAATATTCAGTAATTCTCTTATGTACAAATGACAAATGGACTGAAATAAATCAGGGCATCAGCATCTTTCACATTAGCTTCAAATAATACAAGATATCATGGTGTAACTTATACTCAAGCAAGTATTACAATAACTTTAAATACTGTAAGAAGGAAATTGAAGGTTATGATTGGTGGAAAGATCTCTCATGCTCATGGACAGGGGATTAACATTGTAAAGTTGTCATCCTGCTGAAAGAAATCTACATATTCAGTTAAATGCAATTCAAAATAATTTATTTCTTGATGCATTTATGTATTTATTTATAATTATATTTTTTGCAGATCTTGAAAGGACAAGTTTCAACTTCATACAGAAAAATAAAAACCCAGGAAAACTAAAACAATTCTGAACAGTAAAAATCTTTTGGAGATCTCATCTTTCTAGATTTCAAATTGTATTAGAGAACTATAGTAATAAAAAAATGCCATGGTGTGGCATTAAATACAGACATGCTGAACAGTGGAATCAACTTGAGGACCAGATATAAATCCACAGATATATGGACACCTGATTATTTTAAATATAGAAGCCAGAAATACAAACTGGAAAAAAGAAAGAATCTTCAACAAATGGTGCTTGTCAAACTGAGTGGCTGGAAGAGGATTACAAATAGATCCATGTCTATCATCCTGAACAAAGTTCAAGTTAAAGTTGACCAAAGACCTCAACAAAAAACCAATACACTTAACTAGATAGAAGAGAAAAAAAGTATGAAATAGCACTGAATGCTTTGGCACATGAAATGACTTTTTATAGAGAATGCTAATAATACAGGCAACTATTAATGAGAAAATAAATTAAAAAAACCACATATTTAAGAGGATGACCTTGTTGGGCACCAAAGGGAGGAGAAGCCCTTGGTCCTGCCAAGGCTGGATTCCTCAGGATAGGGGAATGTCAGGTTGGGGAGGTGGGAAGGAGTGGGTAGTTGGGTGGGTGAAAGGGGATAACATTTGAAATGTAAGTGAAGAAAATCCCCCCTCCAAAAAAAAGGACAACTCAGATAGCTGTTGCGTATATACAACATGGTCCCAGTGTGTCACAGAGAACGGTTGAATTTGATGTGATACAGACAGCCAATGCGCATTCACAACATTGTCCCAGTGTGTAGTTTTAAATAAAATCGTGTGATTGTTATGCCAAAAAACCCACATAATTTTAAAAATTAATTAATTTTTTTATTTCCTTTAAACCCAATCTCAGCAATACCTCTCTGACCAGGACCCCTTGATTCAAGTCCTGCCCCCATTTCCCTTTGAGAAGGGGAACTATTGCTCTAGATGTCACCCCCCTACTTCCTTAACATCCCCCTTCCCCCAACTCACATAACAAGTCACTCTGCTGGACTAAGCTCATCCTCTCCCACTGAACCCAGACAAGACTGTTCACTTAGGGGCGCAGGATCCATGGGTAAAAAGGTAGGCAATAGGCTCAGGGACAACCCTTGCTCTAGTTGTTTGCAGGACCCTTATGAAGACTAAGCTGCTCATCTGTTACGTATGTGCTGAGGACCTAGGCCCAGCCTGTGCTTGCTGGTCTGGTTGGTGATTCAGTCTTTGGGAGCCCCTGAGGGTCCAGTTGGTTGACTCCTGGTCTTCCTGTGTAGTCCCAGTTCTCTTTGGGTCCCTAAGTCTTTCTTTTAATTCTTTCATAAAACCCCCTGAGCTCCATCTAACATGTGAATGTGAGTCCCTGCATCTCTTTTCCTTGTTGCTGGGTGGAGTCTCTCAGAGGGTGTTATACTATACTAGGCTTCTGTCTGCAAGCATAACAGAGTATCATTAACAGTGTCAAGCATTGGTTCTTCTTCCTGGCATGTTCTCAATTTGGGGCCGTCATTGGTTTCTGTTTCCTCAGTCTCTGTTCTATCTTTGTCCTTGCACATGTTTTAGGCAGGGCACATTTTGTCTCTGTGATGGGTTGCTGTCCTTATCCTTCCTCTCAGAATCTTGCCTGTCTACAGGAAGTGGCCACTTTAGCATCCATATGCCCCACTGCAAGGAATCCCAGGTAGAGTTGACCTTCAGAACTTCCGGGGCATCTTCCCATCCCAGGTCTCTGGCTAGTCTTAGAGATTGTTCCCTCTCTTCACAGCAGATCTCCCTTCTCTCTCCCATGCTCTCCCTACATATAATCTTCCTTGGCCCCTGCCCCACTCCCCTCTCCATTCCCTCTCCTACCCAGTTCTGTCCTTTCGACCTCCAATATCTATTTTGCTTTCTCTTCTAAGAAAGATTCAAACATACTCCCTTGTGACCTCCTTCTTATTTGGCTTCTTCGGGTCTCTTGATTATAGCTTGGTTAGCCTGTCTTTCATGGCTAGTATCAACTTATAACTGAGTACCTACTGTGCATGAACTTTGGGCCTGGGTTATCACACTCAGGATGATATTTTCTAGTTCCATCCATTTGCCTATGAAATTCACGATTTTCTTGTTTTTAATGGCTGAGTAATATTCCATTGTGCAGATATGCCCTATGTTTTGTATTTGTTTGGTTGAGAGACATCTAGGTTGTTTTCAGTTTCTGGCTATTATAAGGAAAGCTGCTATGAACATGATTGAGCAAATGTCCGTGTGGGATGCTCTGGCATCTTTAGGGTATATGCCAAGGAGTGATATATCTTGGTCTTGAAGTAGAACTATTCCCAATCTTCTGAGGAACCATCAAATTGATTTCCTGAGTGCTTGTACAAATGTTTGCTCCCACCATCGGTGGAGGAGTATTTGCCTTGCTCATCAACATCATCGGCGTGTACTGTCCTTTAAGTTTGTATCTTAGCCATCCTAATGGGTGTAAGGTACAATCTCAGAGTTGTTTTGATTTATATTTGATGATTATTTATTATTATATTTATATTTGATGATTACAGGCTTTGAGCACTACTTTAGGTGCTTCTCAGCCATTCACAATTCCTCTGTTGAGAATTCTGTTTAGCTCTCTACCCCATTTTTAATTGGGTTATTTGGATCATTGGTGTTGAGTTTCTTGACATATTTCAAATATTAGCCCTCTGTTGGATGTAGGGTTAGTGAAAATCAAACACAAGGGGGCCAACCTAAGCACAACAAAGGCAATATACAGCAAGTCAATAGGCAACACCAAATTAAAAGGGAGAAACTTAAAGCATTTCCCTTAAAGTGGAGGAGAAGATAATGCTGTCCACTCTCCCAATGTCTATCCAATATAGTACTTGAAATTCTTGCTAGAGGAATAACTAACTAAAGGAGATCAAGGGGATATAAATTGGAGAGGAGTAAGTCATAAACAGATGATTATAATATTATATATAAGCAAGTTCTAATAAGCAAAATAAATTGTAGAACTTGTTCAATTACTGCATCTTATTAAATTAATAATAATTTCTAGTGCTCTCTATATTTGCAACAAATGAGGTTATTTAATTTTAATCGGGTTTTTCATGATAAGATATATAAAATACATCATCTTTAAGTCATTTGATTTTAGTGGGTTTTTTGTGAGGGGATTATTATAAATAAACATGTATTATCTGGATATAGACAACCATTAAACATAAGCAACTACCTATGTACCTTTGCTGCCAAGTCAAAAATTATCCTTGATTGCCTCTGATGGATGTAAAATTATTCTCCCAATGAGGTAACAATTTCATTTTTCTCTTCCCCCAGATAATGCAGAGTAATTTACATGTCAAAAGAAGAGGGAGTGTAGGTAGTAGTTTAGGTCACAGAATCAGATCTGCTAATCCCTAGCTCATCCTCTGTAGAAGAAATGAAGCTTCATGGATTGAGCACATATCAGGCACTCAAATATGTCTACTAGGCTAAAACAGGACACAAGGCGCCTGGGATCCTTAAAATTGAAAGTCATCTCAGTATCTCTGTTTCGGTCTCTTTGGGGTTTAATGCTTCACTCTCATAATTGGCTAATGCAAAATATCTTCTTCATTTATTGGGTTCGAACTCAAATATTACTGTCGTGTATATATTTCAGATACCTAGTTCGTATTTCAGATGTTACTGTAATATATGTTGACCCAGAACTCACACTTTTTTCTTTTGTCATTATCAAGGCTTGCTCTTTAATATTCTGTTATACTGATCCTGAAGCCTTTCCTCATCTAGTCAATGTAGAGCTGAATAGTTCCTTCTCTGTATCTAAAATAAGCCAGCAGATACATGTATTTACTGCTGTGTCTGCTAGCCATCACAGAGAAAATATAGAGGAGTGTAGATAAAGAAGACAGGGAAGAAGGAGAGTAATTTCTGACCACTATTTTGCAATAAGCTAGCTCATGTCATTTGAAAGCATTATCCAGGGCGTCTGGAACACATACCTTATGGTTTTCATCTGATTTAGAAGACTGCCCAGGGTGTTCTATATTTAAACTAGAGTCTCTGTGACTAGTAGTAATCATTTTATATCAAGACTTAACTTACATCAGAAGAATGTAAACTCCTTGCCTGATACATGCTTTAAGTTACTTATTTCTCTTTTAAACCATTACTCCTTCCTGGACTATTAAAGAAAAAGAAAAAGAAAAAAATCACTTGAACTAGTCATTTACAGGAAGACATCTCCATGCAGTATCACTGAAAATATATTCAATAACAGCAAAAATACAACAATGCAAAATAACAGAGATGAGAAATCATAGAATAGCATCTTTTGAGTAGGATCTGGGCTCAATGTTTAGGAAATAGATGTTTCAAACAAATGAGCATTCTTTTTTTTTCCATTATGTCTTTTTTAATGAAGTATTTTAAGGATGTGAAGAAAGAGAAGTCTTGGTGGTTAAGAGTTTTTATTTTTTCTTAAAAGACACAAGTGTATTTCCCAGTATCCATGCTGGGTAACTCACAACCACTTGTACCTTGAGCTCTGGGGTATCCAACAGACTTTACTGGACATCTTGACAATTAAATAAATGTCTCATGAATTTACAGAGTTGTGCCACATATACATGAATAAAAATAAATTTTGGAGATTTAAATAAACCTAAAGAAAACCAGTAACTATGGAAAGTTAATAATACATGTAAAAACAGATTTATAAGAAATACTTAATTACACTGAAGTGATAAAAAGACGATTGTATGTAACTACCATAATTTCTCTGTCAGTTCTGAAGATATGTCAACACTTCTCATCTAACCCCTTCTACATTAGACAGATAGTCAGTACGATGCAACAATCCAAAATAAATGATTGAGCACATTATTAAGACTCAAAACATCAGGCAGATGGCACAAAATGACATTGCTTGGAAACAAGTATGGATCTTCACAGTAATTATGTTGGCCCATCTTTAAATGTCATTATCTTTTTAAAAATACTTGGCCTGTTCTATAAAGTTTTAAAAGCTGTCAGTGGAAATACATACACACACACACACACACACACACACACACACACATATATAGTCTTTGAAACTAGATTGTTTGAAATAGTGAAGTTATAGATTTATTTATAATCAAATACAATATTAACAAAGGAAAAGAAAAGACATGACAGCTGTTGATATTGGATTCAAAGAGAGGGTTCTCAAGACCAAACAATCTTATCAACAATGCCTTCATGATGAATAGGTGTTTTAAGATTTTTTTTAAAGACTGTATTGTGGTTAGTTTAAAGTTTTCATGATTTCCTGACAAATGCAGAATCCAACATTAACACAGATGGCTAGTCTTCCAAATTAAAATTTTCTTTTTTCTTTTTCCCGGAGCTGGGGACCGAACCCGGGGCCTTGTGCTTGCTAGGCAAGCGCTCTACCACTGAGCTAAATCCCCAACCCCCAAATTAAAATTTTATGAGGAGAAATTAACCAGATATAAAGTCTGATGCAAAAGCTAAAGCTTATGTAAAACATTTTTGTAGTGAAAAGAATAAAGTCCTAAAATGCAGAGAAAAATAAACTAAACCAACTAAATCTTAATATAACAGGATAATACTTTTGAAAACGATCAAATAATTCTTTAAATTTATTTAAATTAGCACTTCCAACAATGACTAATTGAACATTAAAAAACATAAGTTACTTTTTCTTTCACTAAAATAAAATTTAGGGCAATTTTTAAAAATATGGTCATTATGTGTTCTAAGGATACAAATTAATTTAGGGATGAACAGCAACTAAATTTTAAAATGTTCAGTTTTGTATGCCTATAACTTTCAACATCTCTGGAGCAAAAATAAGTTTTGACATCCAGAACTCTATAGAGAAGTTCATACTTTTCTGCAGTTGCCTTCCATAAACCCAATTATACATTAGAAAAATTCATGGGTTTACAAGTTTCTTTTATTCTATGACAATAAAAGTTTATGCCAACTGGTCACTGCTAAAAACATAAATAAAAAAGCATTATATGAGCAGGTGATATTTAACTGCACACACAAAAGCACACATATAAGCAATAATATTTAGTAGAAAATAGGCAGTGAATTTGGAGGATAGGAAGAAATATATGGCAGTGTTTAGAGTGATGAAAGAATATGGAGAACTGTTCAACATATATAAATGTATATAACTATATCTGTATATCTACATATAAATAAAATTTTAATTTATATATGTCTTTATAAAATATATACTATCTATAAAATTATATATACATATATATATAATAGTACATGTGATCACTTGCACAGTAGATCACATTATTTAAAATAAACACGTATGTACTTCCTATTCCTATTTTTTGACATATGACTTAACTGAACAATATCATGTTTCACTTGTAGTAAGAGTTTTAGGCTGTTGACAGCACTCCAAATTAAATTGGTTATTTTTATTATTATTATTATTATTATTAGTGGTGGTTTGCATGATTCTAAGATTTTCCAAAACATTTGTTCAAATGCGAGAAAAAAGCAGTAAAGATATCATAGTCTTCTTAAATGGTCATTTTATCACTCTTCTATAGACAATTTCATCTTCTCCTTAGGTTGTGTCAATAGAACCAGTATTGTATCAAATGAGAATAGATTCAATTGAGCATTCAGACACTGTTGTGTTTGTCTTATCTCTTGTGTTTGCAGCAAGTGTGGATTTGACTCCAGGATGCCTTGCTATAGTAAGTGTTTAAGTGTCACTCAGATACTTAAACACTGCAACACAGCTATTTGATATTTGATTCAAAGATGGGATTCTCCAGACCAAACAATCTTATCAGCAATGCATTAGGATGGATGGGGGCTTTTTTTTTGGGGGGGTGCTAGTCTAGTTTATTACAGAAGTATGTTTACAAGGTTGAACAAACAATTAATAGCTACAGAAAAGCAACATTTCTCTATTCAAATATAGAATGTGATAGATATAGATAGATAGATAGATAGATAGATAGATAGATAGATGATAGATGATAGATAGATAGCCTTCAAAAACCTCAGAGATGTACAGAATATGACATTTAAAAATGTTTTATTATTAAAAGCCTTTTTTCCAGTGAGACATGTCAACTCCTGGCGGCACCCCCAGTCTAGTTCAATGATGATGATGTCATAAGCATTCCTGAAATTCATAGGCAAATGGATGGAACTAGAAAATATCATTCTGAGTGAGGTAACCCAATCACAAAAACCAAAAATAAAAACACATATTTTGAAATGTTACACACTCACTGATAAAAAGATATTAACTCAAAGCTCAGATTACTCAATCGTACAATCCACAGACCACATGAAGCTCAAGAAGAACGACCAAAGTGTGGATGCTTCAGTCCTTCTTAGAAGGGGGAACAAAAATATTCATAGGAGGAGATACAGAGCTAAAGTTTGGAGCAGATACTGAAGGAAAGGCCATCCAGAGCCTGCCCCACCTTGGAGATCCAACTCAAGTACATACAACCACCAAAGTCAGACAATATTGCTGATGCCAAGAAGTGCATGCTGACAGGGGCCTGATATGGCTGTCTCCTGAGAGGTTCTGCCAGAGTATGACAAATACAGAGGGGAATGCTCAGAGCTAACCATTGAACCAAGAATGGGGACCCCATTGCAAGAATTATAGATAGGATTTAAGGAGCTAAAGGGGTTTGCAACCCCATAAGAACAACAGTACCAAACACCAGAGCTCCCAGGTACTAACCTACCATCCAAAGAGTACACATGGACAGACCCATGGCTCCAGTTGCATTATGTAGCAGAGGTTGGCCTTGTTGGGCACCAATGGGAGGAGAAGCTCTTGGTACTGACAAGGTTCAACCCCTAGTGTAAGGGAATATCAGGGGAGGAATTATTCTGTAGGTCAACAATTCAAATTTGTCAGAGTCTGTTCATCAAATAATGTATATAAAACGAACTCATATTTTCATATTTAATTAATTAATAGTATACCTTACTGTGAAAACTTGCAAGTCAATAAGATTAGACTTCCTGTAGATGCCCAAGAACTGTGGCATTCCATGGAACAATCTAGCTTTTATTAAAACATAGAATTTCAAAACAAATATATCTCAAACATCTCACTATGTTGTGATACTGTAATCCTTTAATAAATAGACATATCTCACTTATAATTCAGATGTATTTAAATCACTGTCATTTAACCTAATAAATTTGGTATAAGAAATTTCCTATAACTTATAATTAAAGAAATTTGAATTATTTTTAACGTTGAGAGCAACATTTCCTGTCACATAAAATGCCTTTTATGTAAAAGCAAAATGATAAATAGTACTTTAACTAATGTTGGGTGAAATCAGCATCACCTTTGAAAAAGCTAAGAGAAGTTAAAAAAGTTGAGCATGCCAGGTTTATGGTTTTGTTCCAAGATCTACAGCCAGATATATGTGGAGAATTCATATTACAGTCAAACATATATCATCCTATAAAACATTATCTAATTTATCCAAGTATGTGGTACAATTAATACTGATTGTCAATATGACATTATCTAATTTATTCAATTATGTGGCACAATTCATAGTGATTGTCAATATGACATGGTCTAAAATAAAGAATTGCTCAAGAGGCCCAGCATAGGGACATCTGTTATTGCTTTCCCTGCTGCGTTGGATTGTATCATTCTCCTGTAAGGCAAAGTACGTATATTCCTACTTCTTTAAGTGGCTTGTTGTCACTGATGTTATTTTTTAACCAAAGAGATAAATTGCAAAGGGAGACATGGAGATATTATTATGATAACTTACCATGGGATTGTCAGTGTTTTAAAATTGATTTTTGTAGGAATGTCAGAAAGTTTGGAACTCAGGGCATTCAGCTAGAAAAGTTCATGAACTGTGAATTGACATTAAAGCACCATTTAATAATGATAGAGACGACAAGGTAAACAGTAGAGGCACAACTCTTGCAGTTACAGAGGGAGGATTTGATGAGGGACCAAGCTAAATGGCTTTAATGTAATATTCTCACAATCCATTTGGCTGCATTCATTCTGTGTTCTGAGAACTTTACTGGACTTGTATGTAAGGATAATAGACTAATTTGTTTAAAGAAAGTACTTTCTGTGCTGGACAATATCTAGATTTTGTCCTGGATACTGCTTAATATTCTCAGATATATATACCTTGAGAGTAAAATGTAGAGGAGAAACCCTGACAAATGTAAAGTTTAATGAGGAAAAAGTTATGTAAACAAGTTGACAGATACAAATGAGAGTACAGATGACTAACTGTTGAAGAGTGTAGTTAATTAGGAAAACTCAGTCCTGTGCACTGGGACAGCAGTAAAATATCCTGGAGAGCAAGAGCAAGTTTCCATTCACCTAAGGACACAACGTGTTAAAATAGACAGCCTAAAGTTAGGATAGCACAAATAGGCTGTTCTGCTGAAATGTAACTGCCTAAGAAAAAGTTTTCCAGAGACTTAACAAGCAGAGGCATACACAGCTACAGAAAACCACTGACGACATGCAACATGTGGCAGCATCAGAGTCCCTGCCAGAAAGCTTTACAAGGGTTCTACATAAAGACAGGAAGATGAGGCTTCCCTTTGAAGTGGCGTTCCTAGAATAATGCGGATGGCATGACCATAAGACATTCAGGAAGGGAATCTGTAGTTAGGATGCAGAGCCAGTTTAAGAGAAAAGCCACAAGTGCTAAATGTTGTAGAACTACAGAGTTTGGCACTGGAACCCTAGAAACTAAACCATGAAGATGTATAGTTGGGCACTTACCATGTCAGATTTAAGTGATAATTTGGTTCGTTCACTCCTAACTGCTCACATTCTTTCTCTTTCCAATGGTACTTTTTATTCTGTGCTATTGTTTGCTGGATGAGTATGATTTTATTGGCTTTTTTGGATTTTGTTTTGACTTTCATAAGAGCTCATATATGTCCCAGATTAGCCATAGACTTTGCACTGTTGTATAGTGTTTCAGTGTTGAAGATTATAGAGACTTTGAAGTTGCACTGATTATACTAAGCTATAAGATAGATGTGAGTCTATGTGGATAAATGTGTATGGTTATGATTTGATCAAAAGGATTTGATTTGTGTTTAGTGATACTGAGTGTTGGGCGAAAGGATCTAGAAACATTGTCCAGACAAAAATATCATTTGGTGGTATAAATAAAAAGGGCACCATAAGCTCACACAGAGAAGCCCTAGTAGGCATGGCCTTGGTGGAGGAAGTGGGAGTGGGCTTTGAGGTGTCAAGGCACACTTTCTCTTTCTCTTTCCTCTGCCTGCAGATCCAGATATAGAACTCTGTTACTTTTCTAACACCATGCCTGCCTACATACCACCATACTTCCCACCAAGACACTAATGGACTAAACCTCTGAAACTGTAAACCAGCCTCAACTGTTTTCTTTTATAAGAGTTGTCATGGTTATGGTGCCTCTTCACAACCATAAAACTTTAATAAACCCATAATGAGTAGGTCTGTAAGGTCTTATTCTGATTAGGTTAATGGTGTTAGGAAGAACCACCATAAGTATAGGGGGTGTCATTCCATAGGTAGGTTGATAGACTTAATAAAAAAGAAAAAATGATCTTATCACAATCATTTATTTCTTTGCTTCCCTACAGTGGGTGTGATACAATTGGCCACTTTCTGGTTTTGTTGATCATATCTGCCATGTTGACATATTGTCTCTGCAATTGTATGCCAAAATAAATCAAAAACCCAATCCAAAAGCAAAACGAACAAAACAAAAACAAAGCAAAGCAAAACAAAACAAAACAAAACAAAACCTTCCTTATGTAAATATTTGTCATGTATTTTATCACAGTTATACAACACATGCTATACGATGATAAAGTTTGTTGGGTATGGGCTACTGAACCTAAAAGACAACAAAATAACACATATTCTTCCTGATATACAATGTAACTTACTGTGATCTTTGCATGTATCAAGTTTCCCCCTCCTTCTACCATTTCACCAATTAACTGGTCAGCCAGCATTACCATTCACATTAAAAAAAAACAGATTTTCTCTAGTAAGAGCACCAGTGGAAGGGGAAGCCCTGGGTCCTGCTAAGACTGAACCCCCAGTGAACTAGTCTATGGGGGGAGGGCGGCAATGGGGGGAGGGTTGGGAGGGGAACACCCATAAGGAAGGGGAGGGGGGAGGGGGATGTTTGCCCGGAAACTGGGAAAGGGAATAACACTTGAAATGTATATAAGAAATACTCAAGTTAATAAAAAAAATAGATAAAACCATAAAGCAATGACTTCTGTTCAAGTATAAATAAGTGAATAAATGATTTATTATTTTCTTGCATTTGAAAACTTAAATGAAATTGTCAAATATGCATCATTTTCTATTTGTAACAATTCATAGTTATATTAGCATCCAAAACTCATCTTTTTCATGACAGCTGTCTTACCCAATAAATTGAACTGGTAGATTTTTTCCTATAGATTATGGCTCATTTTTCATAAAGTTTGAAATTTCTATTAAGGTCCACATTAAAGGTGATACTACATTCTTTACATTTTTTGATAGAAACAAAGGCATCATCACATACTATACAGAGCCACTAGCTTGATGGGGTCAAGAGTATCATGACAATTTTATTATTTCAATAGCATTTCTAGTTGATGCTGGAATTTAGCAGTCTGTGTGACAGAAATCATTGTTTCACTGTAGGTCGTGGAAAAAGGCCAATGGTATCAAATCTATCTTAGTCAGTTAAGAAGAAGTCTATAAAATATTTAAACAGTAAATGAAAGTGGAAAAGTCTTATAAATTATTAATTTTTTTAGATATGACTACCATATAAGTAGTATATCAATGGAAATATGAGTTCTTTTATTGAGTTTACCAACATGGCAAAAATTAATCTTATCAACTGAAGAACCGTTATATTAATACTGTATATTCTATACTATGAGTCAATTTTCAGATAATTTGTAATATACTTGTTTTGTATAGGGTTTTATAAAGTATATTCTCAGAATTATAAGCATCATAATCACCCACATGTCTCAGACAGCCTTATCTTGACCATGTTATTTCTGTCTAAAGATTAGTTTCAAAGTAAAGGCACTGAAATTTCATGTGAAAAATTTAGGTAATTCAAATAAATTATGAGTTTGAAAATATAATACATTATTAACTGTGAATTTGAATCAGTCTGTTCTAACAAGTAAACCTGTATGTAATGTAAGGAATAGGTTTTATAACTGATAGGGAGGGAGGGAGGAAGGAACCTGGATGGGAAAGTGAACAGGGAAGAGGGAAACATGATCAGGTATTGGGGAGGAGGTGCAGAACAGAAGCTCTGAGGGCCAGAAGAATAAAAGGAAACAGACAACAGGTAGGAGGTATAGGGACCCTCTAGAATGTACCAGAGACCTGGGAGGTGAGAGACTCTCAGGGTTCAAAGGGAGTGGCCTAGTTAAAATGTCCCATAGTAGAGAAAGGGAGCTTGTAGAGTACATCTCCAGTAGAAAGACAAGACATCATGTGGAGGGATGGGGTTGCCATTCCACAGACAAAATCTCTGACCCAGAATTGTTTTTGTCTAAAAAAAATTTCAGGAACAAAAATGGAGAAGAGACTGAAGGAAAGGAAGTCTAGTGACAGGCCCCAACTGGGATCCAGCTTAAGGGGAGACTCCAAGGCCTGACACTATTACTGATGCTATGGTATGCTTACAGACAGGAAGGAGCCTAGCGTGGCAGCCCTTCAAACGGCACAACAAGCAGAGGAAATTGTAAGACAAAGATATTTATACCCAATCAACAGACGGAAGCTGGTGACCCTTTGGTAGAATTAGGGAAAGCTGTAAGAAGCTGAGGAAGAGGATGACCCTAAAGGAAGACCAGCAGGATCAACTAACATGGATCCCTGAGATGTCTCAGACACTGAGCCACCAACCAGGCAGCATACACCAGCAGATATGAAGCTCCCGACACATATACAGCAGAGGACTGCTCCGTGTTGACTCAGTGAGAGAAGATGCACCCAACCCTCAAGAGACTGGAGGTCCCAGAGAATGGAGAGGTCTGGTGGTGTGGGGGTGGGGGAGAAGGAGGGTGTGGGAGGAGGTATAGGATGGGGAAAAAGACTGGACTGTATAAAGATTAAAGAATTAAAAAAAATAAAAACTAAATTAAAATACCCTGATAGCCATTATAGCTATCACTGTTATATTAATACTGTGTATTCTATGCTATGAGTCAATTTTCAGATAATTTGTAATATACTTGTGACAGCATTTTATCTTTCAGGATAGAGATTAAGATCTTTGTGATAAAATTACATAGCCATTTGTTTTCTTGTGAATTCCAACTCTTTTTTTTCTCCCTTTTCTCAGTTTGTGCACACAGTCCACCCATACTCTCTTCCCAAATTTTCCGTGTCCACATCAAGCCATACATCCAAATGCTTGGTTATTTACCAATTCATTTGCAAACACTTGTAGCTCAGATAGTGAAGGTGAATTTAAAAAGCAATGCATTGACTAGAGCTGTTTATTCTTTCTAAGTACTATACAAGCTCAATAAACTAGAGAGCACACTGGACAGGTTTAAAACATTTTACACTTGTCAGGCCCCATGCAAAGAGCGTGCAATATTGAAAAAGAATACATAGTGTGCCATTTTCATAATGTCATATGTATATGGAAATATTGAATAAATTAGTTGCTCTATAAAATTTCAAATATGAGATTTCCATGAAAGAAATGGACAAAGACCTAGATAAGTTATGGTTGAAAGATTTGATTTTGAAAATTGAAGCTGAATTGCCCGAATAATGAAAAATAAAGAAAAATATATAGTCTTTCTAAAGAATTCATGGTGCAAAGTTTCTAAGTGTCTTAGTTATGGTAGATTTATTTTCATAATATGTATGATGTACAATAGGTGCCAGCCAGTATCATCTGCCTAATAGTTCCAAATATTGACCATCTCTTCCCCTGTGTTTAGGTTCATATTTAGTATCATATTTATCAGTGCTTCTTGATATTTTTATTTTTAATTTTATAATCCAATCAAAAATTCCACCATCTTTACACTGTCAAAATTGGCAATGTCCTAGAACATTATAAACATTAAATAAATGCTCACTAAATTCAATCAAACAGCCTGGCTTTATTGTCTATCCTCTTTTACACCCTTTAAAACCAAACTTCATTCTAAAAAGAAAATTACTTGAAATTTAAATGCTTATAAAAATTTGATAATCACAAAATAAACATACATAAAAGTTTAATTTAGTTAATATTAGATTTTTAAGATATTCTCAAGCAGCTTTTATATCTGGGCCAAATTTATTTTCTTCTAAAAGTCACATGTTATGAACATAAAATGGTAAACAAGACGGAACACACCTGTTCCTTTGAACTAACCTTTCTGTGAGGAGCCACACACCGCACACGGTCAGTAAATGTTACAAGAGAAAATGAAAGTTACACTACTCCTTCCCCAGGAACAATCATAGTACAAGGCATAGGGATAGTGAGGCAGAAAAGAGGTTTAACACATTTGAAGCAACAGCAAACTAATCCAGATATTAGTGTAAAATAGAAACCATGGACTAGATATCACTTGGATAAAAATGTAAACAAGACATTTTGCTGTGATAAACCGCTAGCATTCCCTAATGGTGGCAAGAAGGAGAGGTAGAGACAATAGGAAGGCAGAAAGGAGAAAGGGAACCGGTGATATAGAGAGGGAGAGTGGGAGAGAAGGACGAGGGAGGGAGGGAAGGAAGGAGGAAATGTGGGAGGCATGGAGGGATGGACAGAGAGGAGAGACCTCCTGTGACTGCTGGTTTATAATGCTTCACATCTTTAACTTTCCTGCTAGTGTCCAATCAAGGGCATCTCAGCCTGAAGCTTGGAGAACCCACAGTATCATCCCCACCTTCCCTATGACTAAGAACAAAGCAAGGAAGGTGGAGGAATGGTTCTGAGAGCTGTCCTGATGAAGAATTAGATAGAGATATAGAGACAGCACACACAAAAACATGTATTTAGTGACATGACGGTCAGTTAAGTGGCCTGAGTGGACAGAGAGCAGTTCTCTGGGACAGACACATCTGATTAGGTAAGTATGTAACAGAAATGAATTGGTACATGGATCTCCCAGGAAGGGACTAAGTAACATGAGCTAAAGCTTTTTAAGTGAAGGGAAAAGAATAGGATCAGAGGTAGATAAGAGCTGGTGTTGAAAATAGTTTAAGTAATGAGAGGGAATTCTATTAGGATCAGTTTCAGTGTTGAATTATCCTAAGAACAAGAAAGAAGTCCATCTTTGCAGTCTTTAGAAAGAGAGCTCATGTGATCTCATTTCATTACAGGTATCTTATGTGTGTGTGCGTGTGCGTGTGTGTGTGTGTGTGTGTGTGTGTGTGTGTGTAACTATGGTGCTAAAATGAAGAATTCTGGTACAAATGTTGTGGGAGTTATCAACTACTATCTTATTGCATTTAAAGCCCACTCAATGAGATAGAACCCATAAATGACACTGTTCTGGTAGCCAAGGACCAAAGAATAGATAGACCATAGACCTAGAAGAAAACTAAATATCACTATTATGTTAAGGTAATGCACAAAAAAATGTCTAATAATGACATTTGGCAATACTCACAATCAGTGTCTTGTTTAGCTATACTCAGAGTGGGTTAGTCTTGCGGTGGGTGGCAGCAAATACAGAGACCCACAATTAGAATATGTGCAAGAGTGACAGAGTTTGGAACACTAAGTTCTTTTTTTTTTTTTTTTTTTTTTTGGTTCTTTTTTTCGGAGCTGGGGACCGAACCCAGGGCCTTGCGCTTCCTAGGCAAGCACTCTACCACTGAGCTAAATCCCCAACCCCGAACACTAAGTTCTAAATGGGAAACCTCCTTCAATTTCATCCCCTCTGGTTTTAGGAAATCTCACAGAAGATGAGGCAGAAAGAATGTCAAAGCCAGTGAGGAAACAAGGATTTCTTGATCTAACAGGGCTAACACATATGCAAATTCACAGATTAACATAGCAGTCACAGAGCCTGCACTAGTCAAACCCAGATGGGTTTCCATCATTGAGAAGGGACATGGGCACAAGACCACATCCTTAACTCAGAAGCTGTCTCCAACTGACAAGTACTCCCAAAGGAAGTACTAATTTTTACCAATGGGGTATCATTGGGTATTCAGAGCACATTTAATATCAGGCCCCATACACAGCCATAGATGGCAAACACAAAACATAATCAGTGATATTTTTAGAGGTGTTTATTATTATTTTGTTTCATAACAGTTTGTTTTACCATATAGTTTCTTTTCTTTCTTTTCTTCTTTTGCTTATTATGCCTCACACCCCCAAAAAGAAAATAATAATTTTCAACACTCCAAGGAAGGTATTTGTCAAAATTCAGTCACTTCCCTTTTTCATGTTTTTATAAAATATAAAAAGTCTTTGTGTGTATTGCATTACGAAAGATAATATATTTACAAACATATATTTAAAAGTATACTTCCAAAAGGTAGCATCAAGATATTTTTGTTGTTTTGATTAGAATTTTACTTATTTTCTGGTTTATGGTTCACTATACTTTAGCAATATGTTTCTATTTTCCCTGTAGGAAAGCTTTTCTTTCAATTATCTTTCTTTTCAACCCCAAGTTATAGGTATTTAAAAATCTTTCAAAGAGGCCAAAGTAACATTTCCATATGAAAAATACTAGTACAAATTTATTATACTAGTTTTAAAATATAATACAGGAGAAAGTGGTGATGGGGCTTGGTCCACTTCACATATCAAATGTCTCTTAAACATTTACAAATAAATGGATTCTGTTACAAAAAAAAAGAACGTGACTGTATAATTATTCTTTTATTATATAAAATGAATGTATTGTGGAAATAGGAGAAAATTATGAACTATTATGAGTGTCAAATGACACAAGTGGTTGTCGATTAAAATTGTTAGAAATGAAGAAAATACATTCAAAGAACAGGTGTTTTTTTAAAGCATGGCAGACTAATGTATTTGAAAAATAATAGTGTGTTATCGAGTACTACTCTATAAGAATGAAGGCAATCTGAAGACAAATTTGTCCTATGATACTACTACTAAATTTATGGAAGGGTAAAAGCTTTAACATTTATTGTTTTTAGATACACACTACACAATTGAAGTGATACACACACACACACACACACACACACACGTATATAATTTTATATAAGAAACAGGTTTAGCATTCTGTATCACAATATGGTGCTAGAAAAGATAATGCCAAAAGGCTAGGTTTAGACTGCATTACAGAAGAACTAAAATGCTAAAATGCAAATGCATGAGAAAGGGAAAGAGCAACAACTGCAAGCCATAAACTCTGGGTTCAAAGCTTGGCTTTGTAATTACTAAGTGGGAAATCCTGCAAGCAAGTTCGCCCACCAACAGACCCAAACTGTGGAGTGAAGTCATTCTTAAGCTAAAAAAATGAGGCATGATCTGTACATGACAAATATTGTATCGGTCTTTACTCTGGTGTCATATGGGAGATATCCAGGTTTGGTTAGAAACAAAGGCGTGATTATATACATCCTGGCGCGTGTTTCCTAACACTGTGTGGAACTGCAAAGTGGCTATTATAGAAGTGAAAAGTCTTTTTAACAAGTCAGTGAGAATTAAGGTTTTCTAAGGAATGAAAGTGAGTAAAGGGATCAAGAGTTGAGTTTCTGGGAAAGAATGAAGATAATTTCCTCCCTCCTTCCCTTCCTGTCTGTCTGTCTGTCTTTCTCTCTTTCTTTCTTTCTTTCTTTCTTTCTTTCTTTCTTTCTTTCTTTCTTTCTTTCTTTCTTTCTTTCTTCCTTCCTTCCTTCCTTCCTTCCTTCCTTCATTTTCTTCTTTCTTTCTTTCTTCCTTCCTTCTTTTTTCTTTTTTATTTAAAATAAGTTGTTCTCTCATACAATACACCCTGACCATAGTTTCACCTCCCTCTACACTTCCCAGCTAATCCTTTCAGCACCTTACTCCCTTAGATCTAATCTCCCTTCTTTTACAAGAAGTGGCAGCCTAATAGGACAAAATGAGATTCAATGAGACAAGAAAAGACCCATATGCTGAGGCCAGAATGAAGATATTTTCACTTGCAGTGATTAAGAAAATATTAATCCAGAATTTCTCCTGTCAAAAAGAAATGTAAAGACAAGAGTGGAGCAGGAAAGGCCATCGAGAGACTGCCCCACCTAGGGATCCATCCCATCTTCAGACACCAAACCCAGACACTATTGTTGATGCAATGAAGAGCTTGGGAAAGGACCCTGGTATAGCTGTCCCCTGAGAGACTTTGTCAGAACCTGACCAATACAGAAGTGGATACACACAGCCAAACATGGAACTCAGTGAGGAGGTTTGCAACTCCATTGGAAGAACAACACCACCAACAAACCAGACCCCCCAGAGCTCCCAGGGACTAAACCACCAACCAAAGAGTACACATGGGGGGACACATGGCTCCAGCTGCTACATATAGCAGAGGATGGCCTTATCTGACATCAATGAGAGGGGAGCCCCTTAGTTTCAGGGTGGGGGAATGCTAGGGCACTGAGGCAGGAGTGGTTGGGCCAATGGGTGAGCACCCTCATAGAGGCAGGGGGAGATAAGAGGGGATAGGTAGGAGGGGATAGGATGTTTGCGTAGGGGAAACTGGGAACGGGGATAACATTTGAAATGTACATTAATAAAATAACTAATTTTTCAAAAAGAAAGGAGTTGAAAAATCAGAAGCAAATATTGACTAATCACTGCACTATAGTCAGACTATTCACTGAAGTTTCACTGAAGAAGAAAAAAAAAGGAAACATCTGGATAAGAAAAGTTCTTTGGAAATATACATGTGAGATATCTAGTTAAGTTCATGTGAGGCACAGTATTGGGATATAGTTCTGCTTTAGTGTATGTAGCCATGCAGTTTGTCCAATACCATTTGCAGAAAATGTCTTTATCTGATGTGTATTTTATTTTACATTTTTTGTCAAAATGCTGGTTACTGTAAAGCCATGTATTTTAATTCTATTTCTTCATTGGGGCTTCAATTCTTATGCCAGTCACACGCTGCTTTTATTACTATGCCTCTTGAATTATGACAACTCTAGCTATTTTTATCCAAGAGTGTTTTGGCCATCCTAAATCCCTTCTGCTTCCATGAGGATTGTGATTATTTTTACTTTCTGTGATAGACTTGTAAATTTTGATTTTATTGCATTAGACCCACAGTTTACTTTAGGTAATGTGACCCTTTTAACAACAGACATTTGCCCAGTTCCGGGTAATTTGAATGAGTATGCTCTTATAAGTTCATGTATTTGAATGCTTGAACCACTATTAGTAGACCTCTTTGGGAAGCATTAGAAACTGTGACCTTTTCAGAGGAGGTGCTTCATTAGGGTAGGCTTTGAAGATTCAAAAGCCCACCCCAATTTCGGTGCCTCTCTCTGCCTCCAAATTTATAATCAGGCATAAGCTCTGAGCTAGTTTCTAGGCCATACCTGTCTGCCTGCTGCCCTATATGTTGTCAAGATGGTTATAGATACACTGTGTGAAACAAGCCCATAATTAATTTTTCTTTTATAAGTTGTGATATCCCTTTTTAATGGTAAAATGTAACTAAAGCTCCATAGGTTCCTTATTATTAAATGTACCAATAAAATTACTCTTAATAATAAAAAAAAAAAGAAAAGTTCTTTGGGACTAGAGAGAGAGAACAGCACTGACTGCTTTTCCAGAGGTCTTGAGTTCCCAGTAACTAAATCGTGGCTCACAGACATCTGTAATGGGATCTGGTGCCTCTTCTAGAGTATCTGAAAAAAGCTACAGTATACACATAAACATAAAATAAATCAATAATTATTTAAAAGAAAAAAGCTCTTTGTAGTGGATTGACTTAATGCTTCTTGTAGTCTAATGTTAAATTGGTTTCCCAAAAACAGTTTGCCCCAAAGACAAGAGAGTTCACACATAAGACACTGAGGGACCCAGTCCTCCGTTAATTCTGACAGGTAAATTAAAATGCCAGCATCCAGTAGCTGGGTAGAAGAGACAGGTTGGATTGGGTTTTCCAGGGCTTGAAGAGAAGAGACCAAGAGGAGAGAGGAGCCGCCATGAAAGAGAAAGAACTTGCAAGAAAGAGAAGGAGAGGTGCAATGTGGAGTCATAAAATCATGGCCAAAAGGGCTGGCCAATTGAAGTTAAGAGCAGCCCAGACAAAACACAGAAATTAGTAAGAATTAACTCGGAGTTATCAGTAGAAAGGTGGATTCTATCAGGTTAGCAGGTAGGCAATTGCGCAGATATTGTGTTGCCTAAGGCATATTTTGAAATATAAAGGCTGTGTGTTTTATCTGGGAACATAAATAGTTTAAGGTGGGAAGAAACTCTGCGCTGGGATGTTTTTAAAAAATAAATTATTACTACAGTTCTTCATGTGACACAAAACGAGACAGGAAATGATGTTACACTCACCTGACTCCAAATACCACATGCTTTTATCTTTAGTAATGCATACACGGTTTATTAAAAAAATAGTTTAGATTTTACTTTTAAGGTGAAACTAAATATTCAAATGTTAGAAGATTTACAACAGGTAAGCCCTGGAGAGAAAGAGATGAGTCGAGACTATGGGGTTTTCAGTAATGGTGGAACTCCTGTGTGGAAGGCATAGAAAAAAAAATGACAGTTCTAAAGATATAATTTCAAATGAATCAGGATAAAGATAGAAACATTAGGGGACATGGAAATGTAGAGAAGCCACTTCTCCAGTCTGAGTGAACCCTCAGGACAGTGGAACAGCCAGGAAAGCAGCACAGTTAATATTTGAAGGGAATGCTCCTGGTAAAGCATTATCTGGCTTTATATATAGATATTTTATGTTAAAATAGAAATGAACCAGTCATAATATGAATATACATGATCTGTGGTAGAGATTTATACCTTCCCCCAGACATTATTTGAAAACCTCAACTAAAATTGTTTGCAGTAAAATATCCCGCCACCAAATTCTCTGGTCTAGGCTTTTACTTTGCAATTTTTAATTCTGTTACATGCTCTCAAGTAATACCCGGTGATCTTATTCAATTAGTAGAAACTTTGAAGACAGTAACATCAATCCTCATAAAAGTCCTATATAAGTCCACTGTCAAAACAACCAGCTCTGACATGGGTCTCTTTTGGAGATGCCCACACCCACATTCCAAGCTATGTCTTTCTTCTCAGAGACTCTCTGTTTCCCAACCCCATTGTGTAAGCCTAATTTAAGATCCCATATCAACCCAACTGTTGTTCATAAACAGTCTGCTTCTGAAATTCTTGTCAATATCTTGACTGTGAATTCTGTATTGGCAGTAATGAGATTCCCTAAAACTGTAAGGGGAAGCCCCTGGCTGCAAAGACTGGTAAAATGGAACTCAGATATTATTCCATACCATCCATGTAAGAAAACCTTGAAGAAACTAGTTCAAGAAAATGGAAACATGACAGTATGACAAGACTCAGGTAAATATGCAAAGTCCTTCAGGTGCAAAAAGGATTGAGATGGTTGTTGAATGGCAGGTACCAACCAGAAATGGAGAAGGTTAGAGAATAGAATTGGTGATAAAGAATGATGCTGTGTGGTCAAAACAGTAACACTAAAGGTGTCATCCTTCCGGAAACTTTATGAGCACTTGAGCACTTGGCACAGGAAGAATGCTTTCGGAAATTTCTACTGTAGAGGATTTCTTTCAAATTACTAAAATAATATTAATGAACAGACGAGCATGTTCAGAAAGCTCATTTGAATAGGTAGGCATATTCACATTCAAAAGTATGATGCCTTTGCATGATTACAGTTTTCCTAACGTCCATGTGCTAATATGACCCAAAGATCAATGCCTACTCTCTGAAGAGTCTATCAGTGTCCGGATTATCCAATAAAAATGTCAGCCTGGAACAGGCAACACTCTTAGATAGAAGCAAACGATCCTCTGGCAAAATCATTTTTGCATCTTTTAAATCTCCCCTGTTCCTTAATTTTGTATGCTTTTGACAAGAAGGTGTCATATAAAATCTTTTTTGTAAGAATCTGTGAAAAGTAAGGAACCCACAAACTGGAATTTCACAGACATTTGGTTGTAATTTTAAGAGACATTTAAAATTTTAATTTATACTTCAGCATACATGATGCTGCCAGCTTTTATATTTATTTGGCAGTCTCTCTCTCTCTCTCTCTCTCTCTCTCTCTCTCTCTCTCTCTCTCTCTCTCTCTCTCTCTCTCTCAAATTGTGTGAGGTTCCATGGACATTTCAATTTAGAAAAAAGCTCCAAGGACTTAAAAACCTAGCTGCCAAGGTCCAAGGTTCTCACCTTAGGGATTAGAGCACGAAAGAACACTGGAGCCAGTAAAATGCCCTAGCTTTCAGGGATTTTCCTATATATACCAATATATTGATTATTTGTGATAGGTTTGACAGTTTTTTAAACTTCTACCTTCATATCATGTTTGATAACTAGTTCTGGGTCACCCAATCATAGAATCAAATGAATAAAGGGAAAGACACTGATGACATGTATTTGCTGTTTTAATTAATTCAGTTAATTGAATACTTTGACTTACAAAATCTTAATTTATTCTCTGTATAATACACTCAAAAATTTTCACAGATAAAAGAGATTATATAACATATGTACACACATACACACACACACACACACACACACACACACTCACAATACTTAAGGATTGAACAACCTGAAAAATGACCAGTTTAGAAAACAACAAACTCTCTGAAGAAAGGTTGGCTGCACAGATGAGTAAGCATCTAGGACAACACACACGAAGGCACTGCAGCTGCAGAGCTCCTCAGATGAGAAAAAAATAAAATTGAATAAAAGAGCTCACATGTTGATGAGGCAAACTGGCATAATTCCCAAGGGACGAATTACAGACTAGTGATAAACCTGACAAGATTTTAGAAATCTCTTTAGACATGATATATACTCAAATTAATATTTGTGTAAAAAAGAGGCTGCCCAAACCTCTACTGGCCTTTTGTTTTTGTTTTTTGGTTTTTTGGTTTTTTTTTTTGTTGTTGTTGGTGTTGGTGGTGGTGGTGGTGGTGGTGGTGCTGCTGCTGCTGCTGCTGGCAGGTTTTTGGAAGAATGCCTATTTTGACTTATGTTGTGGGGTAGGAATTTAAAGCAAGCACTGGAGAGACGGGGAGAACATACACCTAGAATGGTAATGCTTCAAGTTTCTGAAAACATGGGAAGATTGGCTATGATGGCATCTAGGGATCCTGAAAGGAAGGCTCTTTCTGTCCTTGAAAAATACAATGTGCCTTACTATGTGAAGTTTTTCTCTTTCAGACTTCCTCTTTTGTGAAGTTTCCTGCTACTCTGGAAGAATTTTAACAGTTGGGATCAATGTTGTAGCCAAAGCCTTTAATACTTGTTATTGAAAAAATACCTTAGTTCATCTCTCTGCTGTTTAACTATGAAACCAAATGCAGGGCTCACTCTTTGAAGAATTTGGTTTTATTTTTGTATGTATGAATTTTAGACACAAATCCTAAAACAGGTCTATAAATATTTTCTCCCGGTCTTCGCTTCTATTTTCTTCCATTTAGCAATGCCTTTTGCAGGAAAAATGTTCTTTTGTTTATGAAATTCAATATAATCTTACTTTTGTTGTTTTATAGATTATGCTTTTATAATCTGCATATTTTAATCAAAGAATATAAATATCATATGGGTCAAAAACACTAGGAATGCTTACTACATAATTTTAGTATTTATGAGGCACATTGCTAGGTCAACTTGCAGCCAATCTGTCAGTTTTAGACACAGATGGTGATTCGTGGGAAAGCTACCATGCAATTCTCTTTTGACAAAATTCTAGGAATATCTAATATTTGGGGGAAGATGATAATTAACAAAAGTCAAAAGAGTTAGCCGAAAGTACACCCTAACTTTATCTCTTATTAATATTTTATATCTTTATTATTTTTTTGCTTACTATTTGAGTCGATTCTCTTCTCATAGTTTTGAAATTCATATAAAGTCTTTGTACCTCTCAGATGATTCTACAAATTCTCTGTCTGTTACTTTTTTTTTTTTTTAACTTGAGTATTTCTTATATACATTTCGAGTGTTATTCCCTTTCCCGGTATCCGGGCAAACATCCCCCTCCCCCCTCCCCTTCCTTATGGGTGTTCCCCTCCCAACCCTCCCCCCATTGCCGCCCTCCCCCCACCAGTCTAGTTCACTGGGGGTTCAGTTTTAGCAGGACCCAGGGCTTCCCCTTCCACTGGTGCTCTTACTAGGATATTCATTGCTACCTATGAGGTCAGAGTCCAGGGTCAGTCCATGTATAGTCTTTAGGTAGTGGCTTAGTCCCTGGAAGCTCTGGTTGCTTGGCATTGTTGTACATATGGGGTCTCGAGCCCCTTCAAGCTCTTCCAGTTCTTTCTCTGATTCCTTCAACGGGGGTCCTATTCTCAGTTCAGTGGTTTGCTGCTGGCATTCGCCTCTGTATTTGCTGTATTCTGGCTGTGCCTCTCAGGAGCGATCTACATCTGTTACTTTCTAAGGGGGCCCAATGTTCTTGCTAAACCTGAACTTGAAAGATAATGAAATGAATTCCCTCTTAAAGATCTCTTGGTTTGGGCATTTACTTAAGTATTTGTGTGCTTCAGGTTTATTATTCTAATCTATATACATGAAACAATTACTAGCGATTTGCCAAACAGTGAACTTTGACACATGTGGCCAACCTATTTTACACTTGTGCTAGGGTCGGTCAGTAATGCTAGACAGAAACCATCTAACAAGAAGAATCATTATCATCAATCTCCAAAGGTCACTAAAAATTATTCTGCCGGTTAGCATTTTCAATATCAAGTTTGCTCTTCCCTCTTGATAGCAAATATAGTACCATTTTCCTTTTTGCCTTAAGTCTCATCCTATCCATATCTGTCTTTATATGTACATATTTTTCCTGGACTTTCTCAATCAAGAATTATTAAATATAATATTAAATATGAGCTTATCAGTCCTTAAAGGCCTATCAATCTTCATTTTTGATACCTCTAAATATTTCTTGCCTAAGTTTCAATTATTTCGCCTTAATAAAAACATGGACACAAAACTCCTAAGAGAAAAAGAAGAGTTAAAAATTAAAATTTACAGATAATTGCAAAAGGGAAGTCAAGAGTATAAAGAGTTCAGACAGCTAATTCACATCCATAGTGAAAACAACAACAACAACAACAACAACAACAACAACAACAACAGAGACACAAATGTGTACACAGTAAGTGTTCCCCATTCTTGTACAGTCTAAGGCCTGAAACCTAGCAGGGTTATTGATCACATCCTGAATGGGCTTTTCCTTGTCAAGTAAAGCCATTGAGACCACTATCCACAGACCAATGTGGTCTGCACACTGCCTTATTAAGAGTCTCTGCCAAGTCGATTCTATATTACACCAAGTAAACAAATTAACCACTATAATTTTTCTCTCTCTGTGCTTGAAATAATATTTGTTTTAAGTTCATATACCTTTGATATATGAAAGACACATATGAGCACATAAACCTTCATAACACTAATACATGCTTTGGTACAATTCTTTATAAATATAGCATCTATAAAAATCAATATATCTTGATTTTCTAGTGACAGTGTAATTGGCCCACTATTCTATTGTTGTGAGCTACGTGATGTCCCAAATATGTTAACTATCTGAATCATCTACTCACTCTTGAACTTGTTTGAAATTATTTTCAAACTGCCGTTCCAAAGAAAACATTTTGTCAACAACACTCATGTTGTCAAACAAGAGACAGACTTCTGTCATGATTGCAGTCAAGTCCTTTCATACTGATTTAAAGGACTCCTTTCATATTTCAATCTTACATTTGTCCAATTAAAATGGGTGTTCAAAAATCACAATGAAAAAGCGGCTGGTATTTTAGTAGTCATTGAATAATGTGGGTGTTCGTTATTGTTTAATGGTTCCTTTCTATCTATAATCTATATCTTATCCACTTACATTGAGCTACTGTGTGTGTGTGTGTGTGTGTGTGTGTGTGTGTGTGTGTGTGTGTGTGTGTGTGTGTACATGTGTGCAGGTACATTTTGCTGTATGGAGATCAGAGGTTAATATCATATGTGTTCCTTTAATCTTATTTTTTATTTAAAAATTCATGAAGCATGTTTTGATTATATTATATCTCTCCAGGAATTAGTCTCAGATCTCCATATCTCTTTACTAACTCAGTTTAGTACTCTGTCTCTGTCCCTGTCTTTCTCCCCTCTCTAAAAAACAAAAAACAAAACCAAAATACACATTTACTATACAAAAAGAACAGAAATAAAAATAATCAAGCAAAGACAAGTAAGACAAGAAATATTAAAGAAATATTATAAAGGTAACATTGAACCATTTTGGGTTGTCAACTTCCCTTGATCATAGGCCTACCCTGAAAAGCCTCTCTTCCTCACTTTTTGACCCAGGGTCTCTCACTGAACCAGAGTGTACTATTTTTGCGTGCTAAATGACCATCAAGTGTTAATATTCTCTTCTTTCTGATTCCTAGTCCTAAGATCACAAAGATTCTGTATATTTCTCTTTTCATATAGGGGATTGGACGTGAAGTCAGGTACTAATGCTTGCATGTAAGCATTTTACCCATAATGCCATCTGATTAACACTTACAATATTCTTTTTTTTTTATTATTATTAACTTGAGTATTTCTTATATACATTTCAAGTGTTATTCCCTTTCCCGGTTTCCGGGCAAACATCCCCCTCCCCCCTCCCCTTCCTTATGGGTGTTCCCCTCCCAACCCTCCCCCCATTGCCGCCCTCCCCCCACCAGTCTAGTTCACTGGGGGTTCAGTCTTAGCAGGACCCAGGGCTTCC
Source organism: Rattus norvegicus (assembly GCF_021556685.1). Lineage (NCBI taxonomy): Eukaryota > Metazoa > Chordata > Mammalia > Rodentia > Muridae > Rattus > Rattus norvegicus. The sequence continues at coordinate 89,206,556 of NC_141540.1, forward strand.
CCTTCCACTGGTGCTCTTACTAGGATATGCATTGCTACCTATGAGGTCAGAGTCCAGGGTCAGTCCATGTATAGTCTTTGGGTAGGGGCTTAGTCCCTGGAAGCTCTGGTTGCTTGGCATTGTTGTACATATGGAGTCTCGAGCCCCTTCAAGCTCTTCCAGTTCTTTCTCTGATTCCTTCAACGGGGGTCCTATTCTCAGTTCAGTGGTTTGCTGCTGGCATTCGCCTCTATATTTGCTGTATTCTGGCTGTGTCTCTTAGAAGCTATCTACATACGGCTCCTGTCGGTATGCACTTCTTTGCTTCATCCATCTTGTCTAATTGGGTGGCTATATATGTATGGGCCACATGTGGGGCAGACTCTGAATGGGTGTTCCTTCAGTCTCTGTTTTAATCTTTGCCTCTCTCTTCCCTGCCAAGGGTATTCTTGTTCCCCTTTTAAAGAAGGAGTGAAGCATTCACATTTTGATCGTCCGTCTTGAGTTTCATTTGCTCTAGGCATCTAGGGTAATTCAAGCATTTGGGCTAATAGCCACTTATCAATGAGTGCATACCATGTATGTCATTCTGTGATTGGGTTAGCTCACTCAAGATGATGTTTTCCAGTTCCAACCATTTGACTACGAATTTCATAAAGTCGTTGTTTTTGATAGCTGAGTAATATTCCATTGTGTAGATGTACCACATTTTCTGTATCCATTCCTCTGTTGAAGGGCATCTGGGTTCTTTCCAGCTTCTGGCTATTATAAATAAGGCTGCAATGAACATAGTGGAGCACGTGTCTTTTTTATATGTTGGGGCATCTTTTGGGTATATGCCCAAGAGAGGTATAGCTGGATCCTCAGGCAGTTCAATGTCCAATTTTCTGAGGATTCTCCAGACTGATTTCCAGAATGGTTGTACCAGTTTGCAATCCCACCAACAATGGAGGAGTGTTCCTCTTCCTCCACATCCTCGCCAGCATCTGTTGTCCCCTGAGTTTTTGATCTTAGCCATTCTCACTGGTGTGAGGTGAAATCTCAGGGTTGTTTTGATTTGCATTTCCCTTATGACTAAAGATGCTGAACATTTCTTTAGGTGTTTCTCAGCCATTCGGCATTCCTCAGCTGTGAATTCTTTGTTTAGCTCTGAACCCCATTTTTTAATAGGGTTATTTGTTTCCCTGCGGTCTAACTTCTTGAGCTCTTTGTATATTTTGGATATAAGGCCTCTATCTGTTGTAGGATTGGTAAAGATCTTTTCCCAATCTGTTGGTTGCCGTTTTGTCCTAACCACCGTGTCCTTTGCCTTACAGAAGCTTTGCAGTTTTATGAGATCCCATTTGTCGATTCTTGATCTTAGAGCGTAAGCCATTGGTGTTTTGTTTAGGAAATTTTTTCCAGTGCCCATGTGTTCCAGATGCTTCCCTAGTTTTTCTTCTATTAGTTTGAGTGTGTCTGGTTTGATGTGGAGGTCCTTGATCCACTTGGACTTAAGCTTTGTACAGGGTGATAAGCATGGATTGATCTGCATTCTTCTACATGTTGACCTCCAGTTGAACCAGCACCATTTTCTGAAAATGCTATCTTTTTTCCATTTGATGGTTTTGGCTCCTTTGTCAAAAATCAAGTGACCATAGGTGTGTGGGTTCATTTCTGGGTCTTCAATTCTATTCCATTGGTCTATCTGTCTGTCTCTGTACCAATACCATGCAGTTTTTATCACTATTGCTCTGTAATACTGCTTGAGTTCAGGGATAGTGATTCCCCCTGAAGTCCTTTTATTGTTGAGGATAGCTTTAGCTATCCTGGGTTTTTTGTTATTCCAGATGAATTTGCAAATTGTTCTGTCTAACTCTTTGAAGAATTGGATTGGTATTTTGATGGGGATTGCATTGAATCTGTAGATTGCTTTTGGTAAAATGGCCATTTTTACTATATTAATCCTGCCAATCCATGAGCATGGGAGATCTTTCCATCTTCTGAGGTCTTCTTCAATTTCCTTCTTCAGTGTCTTGTAGTTCTTATTGTACAGATCTTTTACTTGCTTGGCTAAAGTCACACCGAGGTACTTTATATAATTTGGGTCTATTATGAAGGGTGTCGTTTCCCTAATTTCTTTCTCGGCTTGTTTCTCTTTTGTGTAGAGGAAGGCTACTGATTTATTTGAGTTAATTTTATACCCAGCCACTTTGCTGAAGTTGTTTATCAGCTTTAGTAGTTCTCTGGTGGAACTTTTGGGATCACTTAAATACACTATCATATCATCTGCAAACAGTGATATTTTGACTTCTTCTTTTCCGATCTGTATCCCCTTGACCTCCTTTTGTTGTCTGATTGCTCTGGCTAGAACTTCAAGAACTATATTGAATAAGTAGGGAGAGAGTGGGCAGCCTTGTCTAGTCCCTGATTTTAGTGGGATAGCTTCGAGTTTCTCTCCATTTAGTTTAATGTTAGCAACTTGTTTGCTGTATATGGCTTTTACTATGTTTAGGTATGGGCCTTGAATTCCTATTCTTTCCAGGACTTTTATCATGAAGGGGTGTTGAATTTTGTCAAATGCTTTCTCAGCGTCTAATGAAATGATCATGTGGTTTTGTTCTTTCAGTTTGTTTATATAATGGATCACGTTGATGGTTTTCCGTATATTAAACCATCCCTGCATGCCTGGGATGAAGCCTACTTGGTCATGGTGGATGATTGTTTTGATGTGCTCTTGGATTCGGTTTGCCAGAATTTTGTTGAGTATTTTTGCATCGATATTCATAAGGGAAATTGGTCTGAAGTTCTCTTTCTTTGTTGTGTCTTTGTGTGGTTTAGGTATAAGAGAAATTGTGGCTTCGTAGAAGGTAATCAGTAGTGATCCATCTGTTTCAATTTTGTGGAATAGTTTGGATAATATTGGTATGAGGTCTTCTATGAAGGTTTGGTAGAATTCTGCACTAAACCCGTCTGGACCTGGGCTCTTTTGGGTTGGGAGACCTTTAATGACTGCTTCTATTTCCTTAGGAGTTATGGGGTTGTTTAACTGGTTTATCCGTTCCTGATTTAACTTCGGTACCTGGTATCTGTCTAGGAAATTATCCATTTCCTGAAGATTTTCAAGTTTTGTTGAATATAGGTTTTTATAGTAAGATCTGATGATTTTTTGAATTTCCTCTGAATCTGTTGTTATGTCTCCCTTTTCATTTCTGATTTTGTTAATTTGGATGCACTCTCTGTGTCCTCTCGTTAGTCTGGCTAAGGGTTTATCTATCTTGTTGATTTTCTCAAAGAACCAACTTTTGGTTCTGTTGATTCTTTCTATGGTCCTTTTTGTTTCTACTTGGTTGATGTCAGCTCTGAGTTTGATTATTTCCTGCCTTCTACTCCTCCTGGGTGTATGTGCTTCTTTTTGTTCTAGAGCTTTTAGGTGTGCTGTCAAGCTGCTGACATATGCTCTTTCCTGTTTCTTTCTGCAGGCACTCAGCGCTATGAGTTTTCCTCTTAGCACAGCTTTCATTGTGTCCCATAAGTTTGTGTATGTTGTACCTTCCTTTTCATTAAATTCTAAAAAGTTTTTAATTTCTTTCTTTTTTTCTCCTTGACCAGGTTATCATTGAGTAGAGCATTGTTCAATTTCCACCTATATGTGGGCTTTCTTCCCTTATTGTTATTGAAGAACAGTTTTAGGCCGTGGTGGTCCGATAGCACGCATGGGATTATTTCTATCTTTCTGTACCTGTTGAGGCCCGTTTTTTGACCAATTATATGGTCAATTTTGGAGAAAGTACCATGAGGAGCTGAGAAGAAAGTATATCCTTTTGCTTTAGGATAGAATGTTCTATAAATATCCGTTAAGTCCATTTGGCTCATGACTTCTCTTAGTCTGTCTACATCTCTGTTCAATTTCTGTTTCCATGATCTGTCCATTGATGAGAGTGGGGTGTTGAAATCTCCCACAATTATTGTGTGAGGTGCAATGTGTGTTTTGAGCTTTAGTAAGGTTTCTTTTATGTATGTAGTTGCCCTTGTATTTGGGGCATAGATATTTAGGATTGAGAGTTCATCCTGGTGGATTTTTCCTTTGATGAATATGAAGTGTCCTTCCTTATCTTTTTTGATGACTTTTAATTGAAAATTGATTTTATTTGATATTAGAATGGCTACTCCAGCTTGCTTCTTCTGGCCATTTGCTTGGAAAATTGTTTTCCAGCCATTCACTCTGAGGTAATGTCTGTCTTTGTCTCTGAGGTGTGTTTCCTGTAGGCAGCAGAATGCAGGGTCCTCGTTGCGTATCCAGTTTGTTAATCTATGTCTTTTTATTGGGGAGTTGAGGCCATTGATATTGAGAGATATTAAGGAATAGTGATTATTGCTTCCCGTTATATTCATATTTGGATGTGAGGTTATGTTTGTGTGCTTTCATTCTCTTTGTTTTGTTGCCAAGACGATTAGTTTCTTGCTTCTTCTAGGTTATAGCTTGCCTCCTTATGTTGGGCTTTACCATTTATTATCCTTTGTAGTGCTGGATTAGTAGAAAGATAATGTGTAAATTTGGTTTTGTCATGGAATATCTTGGTTTCTCCATCTATGTTAATTGAGAGTTTTGCAGGATACAGTAACCTGGGCTGGCATTTGTGTTCTCTTAGGGTCTGTATGACATCAGTCCAGGATCTTCTGGCCTTCATAGTTTCTGGCGAGAAGTCTGGTGTGATTCTGATAGGTCTGCCTTTATATGTTACTTGACCTTTTTCCCTTACTGCTTTTAATATTCTTTCTTTATTTTGTGCGTTTGGTGTTTTGACTATTATGTGACGGGAGGTGTTTCTTTTCTGGTCCAATCTATTTGGAGTTCTGTAGGCTTCTTGTATGCCTATGGGTATCTCTTTTTTTAGATTAGGGAAGTTTTCTTCTATGATTTTGTTGAAGATATTTACTGGTCCTTTGAGCTGGGAGTCTTCACTCTCTTCTATACCTATTATCCTTAGGTTTGATCTTCTCATTGAGTCCTGGATTTCCTGTATGTTTTGGACCAGTACCTTTTTCCGCTTTACATTATCTTTGACAGTTGAGTCAATGATTTCTATGGAATCTTCTGCTCCTGATATTCTCTCTTCCATCTCTTGTATTCTGTTGGTGAAGCTTGTATCTACAGCTCCTTGTCTCTTCTTTTGGTTTTCTATATCCAGGGTTGTTTCCATGTTTTCTTTCTTGATTGCTTCTATTTCCATTTTTAATTCCTTCAACTGTTTGATTGTGTTTTCCTGGAATTCTTTCAGGGATTTTTGCGATTCCTCTCTGTAGGCTTCTACTTGTTTATTAATGTTTTCCTGTGTTTCCCTAAGGGAGTTCTTCACATCTTTCCTGAAGTCCTCCAGCATCATGATCAAATATGATTTTGAAACTAGATCTTGCTTTTCTGGTGTGTTTGGATATTTCATGTTTGTTTTGGTGGGAGAATTGGGCTCCGATGATGCCAAGTAGTCTTGGTTTCTGTTGCTTGGGTTCCTGTGCTTGCCTCTCGCCATCAGATTATCTCTAGTGTTACTTTGTTCTGCTATTTCTGACAGTGGCTAGACTGTCCTATAAGCCTGTGTGTCAGGAGTGCTGTAGACCTGTTTTCCTCTCTTTCAGTCAGTTATGGGGACAGAGTGTTCTGCTTTCGGGCGTGTAGTTTTTCCTCTCTACAGGTCTTCAGCTGTTCCTGTGAGCCTGTGTCTTGAGTTCACCAGGCAGCTTTCTTGCAGCAGAAAAGTTGGTCTTACCTGTGGTCCCGAGGCTCAAGTTCGCTCGTGGGGTGCTGCCCACGGGCTCTCTGCGGCGGCAGCAACCAGGAATACCTGTGCCGCCTCTTCCGGGAGCTTCAGTGCACCAGGGTTCCAGATGGCCTTTGGTGTTTTCCTCTGGCGTCCGAGATGTATGTATAGAGATCAGTCTCTTCTGGTTTCCCAGGCTTGTCTGCCTCTCTGAAGGTTTAGCTCTCCCTCCCACGGGATTTGGGTGCAGAGAACTGTTTATCAGGTCTGTTTCCTTCAGGGTCCGGCGGTGTCTCTGGCAGGGGTCCTGCCGCTCCTGGGCCCTCCCCCATGGGAGCCCAGAGGCCTTATACAGTTGCCTCTTGGCCAGGGATGTGGGCAGGGGTGAGCAGTGTTGGTGGTCTCTTCCGCTCTGCAGCCTCAGGAGTGCCCACCTGACCAGGCGGTTGGGTCTCTCTCTCACAGGGTCTGGGAGCAGAGAGCTGCTGCGGGCCGGGATCTGAGGGTGTGGGACTTCTGGTAAACACAGAACGTGCCGGGTCCTAGAGGAATTCTGCTTCCGTGTGTCCCAAGCTCACCAGGCAGCTTTCTTGCAGCAGAAAAGTTGGTCTTACCTGTGGTCCCGAGGCTCAAGTTCGCTCGTGGGGTGCTGCCCACGGGCTCTCTGCAGCGGCAGCAACCAGGAATACCTGTGCCGCCCCTACCGGGAGCTTCAGTGCACCAGGGTTCCAGATGGTCTTTGGCTTTTTCCTCTGGTGTCCGAGATGTGTGTGCAGAGAGCAGTCTCTTCTGGTTTCCCAGGCTTGTCTGCCTCTCTGAAGGTTTAGCTCTCCCTCCCACGGGATTTGGGTGCAGAGAACTGTTTATCCGGTCTGTTTCCTTCAGGGTCCGGCGGTGTCTCTGGCAGGGGTCCTGCCGCTCCTGGGCCCTCCCCCACGGGAGCCCAGAGGCCTTATACAGTTTCCTCTTGGGCCAGGGATGTGGGCAGGGGTGAGCAGTGTTGGTGGTCTCTTCCGCTCCGCAGCCTCAGGAGTGCCCACCTGACCAGGCGGTTGGGTCTCTCTCTCACAGGGTCTCTACAATATTCTTTATTATTGTAGACTGGCTCATAAATTTAAATTTTGATTATATTTATCATAATCTTCATATTTTTATCTGAGACATTTAAGACTTTCCAATCCTCGTCTGTACACCAGAATTAACCCTGTGACACAGCTCTCTATATCCAAATCCCACACAGAGAGAGCTGTCTCCCAGAAGTGCTAGACACACAGGTGAGAACCTTTTGCTCGAATAACTAACTAGTCAGAGGGACCTGCCTGAAGACCTCAGGGCTCAGGAACCACAGAGCAACCAGGGACAGGATGTTTCCAGTCTCAATTTGCACCCTGGAGTTAGCCATGTGCACAGCTGTCTAGTCCCAAATCCTGACCAGAGAGAGCTGGTCTTCTAGGAACATTGTCACTCCTAAGATCACCAGATCACAAGCTCACAGGAGGGACAGGTTCCAGTCAGAGACAGCAAAACCAACTAACACCAGAGATAACCAGAGGCAGAGAGGCAAGCACAAGAACCTAAACAACAGAAACCAAGGCTAATTGGCATCACTGGAACCCAGTTAACCAAAGGTCCTGTATATTCCAATGCACAGGAGAAGCAAGATGCAGATTTAGAAATCACATCTCATTGTGGCTTCAAAGAAGGAATCGGATAGTGCCCCTTCTGTTTCTATTTTGTGGAATAGTTTGGACAGTATGGGTATGAAGTCTTTTGGAAGGTCTGATAGAACTCTGCACTAAATCCATCTGGTCCTGGGCTCTTTTTAATTGGGAGACTTTTAATAACTGCTTCTATTTCTTTAGGAGTTATGGCATTGTTTAGATGGGTTTAACTGTTCCTGATTTAACTTTGACACCTGGTATTTGTCTAGAAAATTGTCCATATCACCCAGATTTTCCAGTTTTGTTGAATATAAGGATCTAATGATTTTTTGAATTTCCTCAAATTCTGTTGTTATGTCTCCCTTTTCATTTTTGGTTTTGTTAATTTGAGTACACCCTCTGTGCCCCCTGGTTAGTCTGGCTAAGGGTTTATCTATCTTGTTGATAGCTGTTCAAAGAAGCAGCTCCTGGTTTTGTTGATTCTTTGTATAGTCCTTTTGTTTCTACTTGGTTGATTTCAGCCTTGAGTTTGATCATTTCCTGCCTTTTACTCCTCTTGGGTGTATTTGCTTATTTTTATTCTAGAGCTTTTAGGTGAACTGTCAAGCTGCTAATGTATGCTCTCTCCAGTTTCTTTTTGGAAAGACTCAGAGCTGTGAGATTTCCTCTTAGCCCTGCCTTCATTATATTCAATAAATTTGAGTATGTTGTGACTTTATTCTCATTAAATTCTAAAAAGTCTTTAATTTCTTTATTTCTTGATCAAGTTATCATTGAATAGAGCAGTGTTCAAGTTCCATATATATATATATATATATATATATATATATATATATATATATATACATATATTCCACTATGTTAATAGCAGTCTTATTTATAATAGCCAGAAGTTGGAATGAGCCCAAATATCTTTCAACAGAGGAATGTATACAAAAAATGTGGTTCATTTACACAATGGAGTACTACTCAGCTATTTAAAAAATCATGAATTCATAGGCAAATGGATGGGACTAGAAAATATCATCCTGAGTGAGATAATTCAGTCACAAAAGAACACACATGGTATGCACTCACTGATAACTATATATTAGCCCAAAAGCTCAGACTACCTAAGAAACAAGTCACACACCATATGAAGTTCAACAAGAAGAAAGACCATAATGTATATTTGAAAAAAAAGAAAACAGCTCAGAGTGATTGTAGAATATATGTTGAAAATGAGTTTTTGAGGAATTTAATTGCTTTACAAACCAAATAAGCAATTTTAAAACAATGATCCCTTTAAATCATAACATCTTGAGTTAAAATTTAATGTCTATAGATTTTATCAACACCAATGGAGCTTCAGATTTCCCTGTATAACATGGAGCTATATTGGTAAATATTTGTGATGGTTTATAAGAAATAAACGGGCTATGTATAAAGGACAAATTAATACATTTTTCTCAACAGTGAAATGGATGAATGTAAGATTGCCTATTAAAAATGAAATATTTACGTGATTTTTTTAAAAAGATTTTAAAGACCATAGGTTACTCTATTTATTATCTTTTTATTTTTTAGTTTGTTTCTTTTAGTGTATATTTTATTTTCATTTCAATTGTTTCCCCTTTCCTGGTTTTCCCTCCAGCAACCCCCAATCCTTTCCCCCACCTTGTTTCTTTGAGGGTACTCCTCCAGCCACCTACCCACTCCCTCCCCCTCTCCCCACCCTGTAAGTTTTAGTTTCTTATTATATGTCTGTGCTGCACTTGAGTGTTTACTACAACTACCTTAATATTACAAACAAACTTAGACATGTGTTTGTAGTGAAGTGATTTATTTTATTAGTGGTAACATTCTACTATATTAAGAACTTTGAGCTTTTTTTTTAGAACTTTTTCCAGTTCTTAATTGTTTGTGAGACACCCTCATTTATTTAAAATAGACATTAATAAAGTTTAAATACCACATCTCACACTATACATTAATAATGAGTGACTACCACAGCCAACTCTTAACAAAGCACAAGTCATCAGTGCAGAGAAATAGTGAAACTAACCGATGTTATGATTCAAATGAACCTAAACGATATCTGTAAATCATTTCATCCAAGGACAAAGAATATATCTTATTGGCAGTACCTCATAAACATTACCTCCAAAACTGACCGTATGTACTTTGTCACAGAGCAAGTCTCTGCAGATACAAGAATGAAGTAAACTTTTATATTTTATCATTCCACCTGTATCAAAGCTGAACTTCAACATCAGAAGAAACAGTAACCCTACAAATAATGGAAACTGAACAATACTCTTAGAGACCACATGGTCAGGGAAGAAATAAAGAAGTTAAAGACTTCCTAGAATTCAGTGAAAACGAATGCACAACATTCCTAACTTATGCAACACAGCAAATGCAGTGCAAAAGGAAGGTTCATAGCACTAAGTACTTTCATAACACAATTGAAGAAGTCTTATACTAACAGCTTAATAGCACACCTAAAATTTCTAACACAGAAATAAGAAACCATGCTCTAAGGAGAGTAGATGGCAGGAAATAATTGAACTCAGGGCTTAAATTGCTCAATTAGAAACAAAGAGAGCAATACGAGCAATCAATGAACCAGAAGTTCACGTCATCCAAAGAACAAACCAAGGGTTCTTTGAATAAGTCTACAAGATATACAAATTCTTATCCAACCTAACTTAAAAATCTGAAAAGGGGTATATAACAATAGACACTGAGGGAATTTAAGAATGTTAGGACTTACTACAAAAAACTTTACTCCGCAAAATTGGAAAAACTTAAATGTGTGATTTTCTTGATAACGCTACAAAAGTTAAATAAAAATAAGTAAACAGTCTAAATGGACCTCTAACTCATAAGAAAATAGAAGCAATCACCATCATCCCCCAAACAAAAATGTCCAGAGCCAGATGATTTTAATGAAAGCATTCAAAAAGAGAAAAAAAACAATATCTTCAAATTATTCCACAAAATAGAAACACTTCCAAATTCATTTTATGAGACCACAGTCACCCTGTTACACAAACCACACAAAGACTCTGCAAAGAAAGAGTATTTCAGACCAATTTTCCCTCTGAACATTGATGCAGAAATATTCAATATAATATTTGCAAACAAAATACAGGACCACATCAAAAACATCATCCACCATGAACAAGTAGGCTTCATTGCAGAGGTGCAGGGTCATTCAACATACCAAATCCATCAAGGTAATCTGCTATATAAATGAACAAAATGACACAAAGCAAAACAAACAACAGCACAACAACAACAAAGAAACACCCCATGACTAAGTTATCAGGTGCTGAAAAAGTCTAGGGCAAAATCCAACACTCTTCCATTATAACAATTTTGGAAAGATCAGGAAACAAAGCACAGACCTAAACACACAAAAAAGCAATATACAGTAAGCCCATAGCCAACATGAAATTACATGGAGAAAAACATAAAACAATTGGATTAGGTTCAGGGACAAGACACTGACAAATTATTAATAGTATCATACCTATAGAATCTGGCTTGCATAGTTTAAGGTCACTAAATCCACATTCCTATATTATCAGTTATGCTTGATCTTTAAACTGAAAGAAATGGAAAGATATGTAATAAAATTAATTTAAAATATTACCTAAAATCTGATCCAATTCTCTTCCCATTTTCTGGTTCTCCAGGATCTGGACATAAGTTGGAAGCTGTTTTAATACCTCCTTCATTTACTGTAGCAGAAGAAAAAAACAACAAAATGATTGAACAAATAGACAATATTTTTGCTTAGAAAGTCAATGATAAAAATATACAGAAATATGCTGTTATATATTATTCGAGAAAGTTAAATACCTTTTCAGAAAACAATACAGTGAAAAAATGTCTTTGTTTAAGAATACATCAGAAAAGAAATTCTGAAGACTGCATTAATGATATGTACTATTCTGAATATAACATACCAACACTGGATACTTTAGTTTTAATTACATTTACATTTTAAATGGCCCAAAGGAATCAGTGTTTTGTTATGTTTTTTTTTCATTAATTATCATCCTTAGAGTGGTTGTTGTTACTATGTTGCCTGAGCCCCAGTTGTTTTTAAATTTTAATAAAATGCAATATGAAAAAGAGAGTTCTTTTAACACTCTTGTATAAGGAAGCATTTTGGTTTGCCAATAGCAAAATAAAAAATGTAAATTACAGTGTTTCATTATAACTTGATGATGCTGGAAAACAAAATTGGCTATATTCTTACAATTTCTATAACTTTTAGATTAAGCTACTTTGTATATAATCACAGTTTTAAGGATAATTCAGTTAATGAATTGTTAACTTTTTTTTCAGTGAAGCAAATGTGATCACATTGGGTAATTAAAATGTATTTTATGATAAGTTTATTTATGTATGCTTGTATATGTATAAATATGGATGCATGGATTTTTCACTATTCATATTGAAACCGTGTCTAATTATACAACTAAGGTTGGCCTCATTGATATTGTATAATGCCTTAAATTGATCATCAGTTCTAGAATATCTGACTGACATTGTAATACATCAATCTTAGAGTGAGTCTGTGGGTTTCTTCTCTTGTTTACATCCTTGTAAGCTCTTGTGTTCCTTTAAAGAAAAGAGCAGGGTACAGAGGAAAACGAATGTAGCTTATGGTAGTCCTTGTACTGTACTGCAGAGCAAAACATCTGTAGATTCTTTTGTAGAAAGTAATGATGCCCAGTTCTCGCTCTACCTGGACATAGTATTAGAAAGTAAGCTGCTGGAGAGATGTCTCAGTGGTTAAGAGCACCCGACTACTCTTCCAGAGGTCCTGAGTTCAATTCCCAGCAACCACATGGTGGCTCACAACCATCTGTAAAGAGATCCGATGCCCTCTTCTGGTGTATCTGAAGACAGCTACAGTGCACTTATATATAATAAATGAATAAATCTTAAAAAAAAAAAACAGAAAGTAGCTAGGTACCTAGGCAACACCTTTTGTCAGCATATATTGACACATAGAAAGAACTATGGAGGTGATTCTAATGTAAAATCAAAGCTGACAGTTGCATAAAAATTTGGCTTAATTTTTATGGTCCAAATCCATCCTTATTTTAAAAATGACACAGCTTTGCCTGTGTTCTCTCACAGTTGGGTCTACTGTAAATTCATCATTTCCTCAAATAGATATACATAATGATGTAGTTCCTCTGATCATTCAAAAAATGCTTCCATAAATATCATAACAAATTAGTACTTGCCAAATCTATTATGTGCTTATGGGTTCATTGCACATGGCAATTTTTATTTAATTGTTTTTTTCAAATTGCTATTTAATTCCTCTTAACCTTTGTGAGAATTGTCTGGGTCACAGTCTGGAGTTGGCTAATTCCACTATAACTGATTAATTCAAAGTTATTAACACAGAGCTAGTCTTATTTATTTATTTTTTTTATTTTTCATTGTTTGAAACATTACCACTCCTCTTATAGCTTCTGTCTCTGAATCTGTTATCAGTATCGGATTTTCTATGAATCAGTTTCCAAAGTTTCCATTGATACTTCATTGCTTTTCAGATGCAGTCTAACCGACTTATAATATCCAGGGTAATAATATGGCCTACCATCAACCTAGTGTGTGTCTGAAATGGTTGCTAAATTTTTCCATTGTACTTCGAATCATTTTAATACCTTAAAAGACTTTAGATCATATACTGAGTCAATTTTATTTCTTACTAGTTAACAATATGTATGTGTTGCCCAAATATAGCTCCTTTCAGTGTATTGCAGGTTGGATTCATACGAATGTTCTTAAAGTAGGATGTTGACTCTTAAGGAGATCATCACTAGTAGGACAGCCTTTTGTGTTCAACCATTTAAGTATGTTTTCTTCATTAACATTTTTAAAGCATTTTTTGGACATAAAACAGAAGAATGATCCTAAAACTGAATTATTTATTTTATAAAGAAAAATATTTTTCTTATATATAAGTTCAAAATATACCTCAGAAATCCATACTTTTTATTACAGTATATATTCTAACTTAAAAATCCTTTTATATCAAATAGATTTTGTTATTGAAATGTTTCTTGTCTAAAAATATAAATGGGTTGATTCTGATTTAAATGAACTTCCATATGACCACTTCTTCCTTATTACCTTATTATTATTTAAATTTTATGTTTGATTTGTTCAAACTATAAATATATACTACTTTGGATATTGTTCTAATATTGAACACTAAAGTATCAACAGCATTGTGTTATTTTTGTACAAATGCACTTAATATCTTATAAACAATTGGTTCTTACTTCATTTAGTTTCTTGGGAAAAGCAATGGGTCCTTGAGGATTAAGGGTAAATTTTCTTCATCCCTTTATTACATTATTCTAGTAGAGCATAGCAGAGACACTGTGTAGTGTACGGTTCAAGAGACAAAACATGGACTTGATATAGGAAATAATCATGATCACTTGGCATGCTCAAAGTTTTTTATAATTCCATGCTATATTCTAGAGAGCCCTACCAAATGAGTAAGTCACCATTTTAAGTTTATGACAATTAGTTTTTGTAATATTTTTATAATATAGTATATAGTATTTCACTTTTTAAAAGAAAATCTACACGTTTGTGCTTAGACTGACAAAGTTCCTTTGTGGAGAAAGATGAATTGTGCAATTCTTTAACTTAAAACATTAAAGAAGGCTAAGCCTTGAAATAGCCTTAGTGATTCACTTTGACACCCAGAATGCTGAGCGTCATGGACACTCAGCTAATTTGTGCAAGGTAAGTATGTCCGGAAGGCAGGTCTTGACAAGCATCTATTTTGATGAACATATTCACATTAATGTTCAGTAAGTCCAGAAAACCAATTCTTTTTAGTTAGAAGAAATATAATTTCAACTTTCAGTTTTAGTTAAAAGATGGATATCTAATAATAGTGTAAGTGCATTAATATTTTGAATTGTATTAAATGCATAATAAGAAATGCTGAGACCTTACTTACTTGAAAATAGGCAATTGTGATTAAAATTAAAATGATAATACCTTGGTAAATAAAAATGAGATAATACGGTTTTGAAACAAATTGTTCAATGTTGGATAAATATGTTGGGGTAAATAAAATTTAAGTAACATTGGGCTACTATATTGCATCTATAAAAAAGTGTAACAAGTAACTTGTTTTTATCTATCTAGGAATTATCCATATTAAAATAGAATATTGTATATAGACTGTATTAATCAGAACCTTGTTTAAATTTATGATCAAAATTATTCACATTTTTCCTTCATATTCACATTTTGTTTTATTACTTTAGAACTAAATAATGGACAGGTATATTTTCATGCAACCAAAACACTGAAATTCTCTTTTAGGGTTGTAACTATGTCCCATTAAAATAATAAAATATCTTCTTGACTTACATGTTATAACAACCAAATTAGACAGTTTCATAGATTAGGTAAAACCTGCACACAAACTGAATTATCCAGAACAATTGGAAGCTTAAAGTACGAAGTGTGAAGTGATATTTTCATGGACAAAATGAGAAAATAATGAGCGAGTATGAGATTATTTTACTTAAATTTCTAAAAGAAGCATATAGAGAGTCAAAGTTTTATAGTTTTATAGAAAAATGGTAGTACATATCATATTTAGTTTTGACAACATGTATTTTTCTTGTCTTATAGCTATGCTATGATCTGATATGCTGGAATTATTAAACTTAATAATATTTTGGGCAACCCATTGTACTCAGGCATTTTTTTTTCATTTTTGGGATAGTTGAATGCTCTTCCAAACTATTTAAAACAGTTTATGTATAAAATATATTTTAATACATATATATATTCTAGAATTGTTTTTGAAATATTGCTTAACTGTAAAGAAAAATATTCTTTAACCCAAAGTATATAAAGCAACCATAAGTGAAAGCCAAGTATTTTGAAAGTATCTATAATGCAGCTTCCAAAGTCATATGATTTCAGTTTTATAATTTCAAATATAATAATGATATACAAAAATTACCTTAAAATTTTTCTAATTATGCATATTGATAACATAAAAATATAGACAAGTTTCCTATAGTTGGCATAATAATTGAAGTGGTAGTTTATTATTTGTATATATGAGTAAGAATACAGGTAAACTTTTTGTAAAATAGTAATAAATGAGTGTTGATAAAGGATTAGTTAAAAATTTATTTTAATTAGATTTTGAATTTGAACAAAAATTTAACTATAGTGTGACTTTGTTCAAGAATAAGTAATAATAGTATACATTTTAGCAGTAGCTCATATAGGTATTTTATTGTCTTTTAGAATTCAGATACTTCTAGCTAAACATTTCTTCAAATATATATATGAATTATATATATATATATATATATATATATATATGAGATGGAATTTTAACCATATAGTTCCATTCTATGACATACAGGCACAGCTCTTTTGAAACTTTTTCTTTCTATACTTATGATAGCATAGACTTTGCATCTGTGATTTATTTTGAAATAGATGGCACTAGAACATAAAAGCCCAGCTGTGACAAAAATTATTTATTTCATATTTTCAAATTCATAAATAATTACAAAATTTATTTAGAAAACGTTATGGGATTTGTTTTTATTTAAATAAAATATCCCAAGTTCAAAAACCTTTTAAATGGGAAAGTCACACTGGAATGTTCCTTAATATTTGTCTATGATAATTGAGCCATATTCAGACCAGTGTTGCTAAAAGAAACCTACAACACCGATCATCATCTTCATTTTGTCCTTATACACCAAATATAAAAATTTGTATTATTATCACATGAGATCAAAGTATTTTTCACATAGCAATAAATTTTAGCAAAAATAAATTATGAGTTCAGTGAATTACCATTAAACTAATATACATTTAAATCCAAAAGATATTTAATAATCATCATGCATGTTATAAAAATATTAATGCAGTTATTTGGTAAATACACAGACACTTCGATAAAACACAAACAGACACCACAGACACAACAGACTTCACTCTTGCACTAGAGAAAGTAACAAAAAGGTGTGCACTCACAGAGAGAAAACTTGTTGCTGTTGTCTTTCCCTGGAAACAACTTAAATCCTCTAGATTTAAAATCTATGGCCTTTTTCACTAGTTAAGAAAACAAACAAAAACATGTATCAGGAAATACAGTTTTGAAAATGAAATTCAAGTTAACAAATTTTGTTAGCATGGAATTATGCAAGTTAAAGAAACTACTCTCTTAAGTTTGATTGATGGTACTAGGAGGAAAATAAGAAATAAAGAAGGCACTAAAAACACCTAGCAGTAAAATATTGAACATTGTAGAATTCCAAATATTATATAGGGAGATAACTGATACACGTGTACAAATTCCTTTAGAAATGTCTAAATTTTAGAGTAAATATGTAACCTTGACTGTCCATCATTAACCACTTAATTTCATTAATTTTGTGGGTTTAATTATACTTGCAAACAGATGGTTGTTGAGGCATTAGAAGAATGGAAATACTATCATGAACTTTATTTTTTAATTGAATTAACAAAGACTTTGGCATATTAGAAAATTAATATAATTGGAATAATTATATTGTAGTATTTATGCCAATAACTTCCACACATTATCTTTGATCTTTGCAGTATGACTGATGTCAGAACAATTTGCTCCATTGTATCAAAATAAATAACAGGTGGTTAATATCTTCTCATTACTTGGGGACTCGAACCTTTTCTGTTAATGCTGATCATAAGGGATAAATTTTCTCATTGTGATGCTGTTCCATTAACCACACCAAAATAGACAAAGCTGTGTATAAATCCAAAAACATGTGCATTAAATTGGTAGACTAAAGGATGTGTTTTAAAAGATAAATATGCTAAAAATATTTGAAAGTTATTTACATGAAGAGAAAGTTTTATCTCTTTTATGTTTTCACATTTATTTTTGAGTGTCTTGTATGCATATGTCTGCACACACTTGTGTGTGTGTGTGTGTGTGTGTGCATACCTGTTTGTATATGCATAACTCTGTGTGTATGTGTTTGTCTATGTAGACAGGCTGTACCATCAGTGTGGAGGTCAGCAGACAAATTTCAGGACTTGTTTTGCTCATTTCTTTGTGTTATAAGGGTTCCAGGGACCAAGCTAAAATCTTCAGTGTGGGTGGTTAGAACCTTTATTAACTAGTTTCCTCACAATCCATAAAAACTTTATTTTACATAGTATTTGATAAAGTGTCTTTGGTATGGATCTTTAAAGAGTGATTTGTGATCATCATAATTCGAATAATTTAGACATTGCCTTGGTGTGTATCTTAGGTTTGTTGTAAAGTCGTATTCATCGATGATAGAAGGATTGGGATTACAGTCATGAGCATCTTGTCAGTGCTTTATTCTCACTCCTGAGTGACTCCAGGGGAAGCACTTACTCATGCAAATGCAACCTCACTAGGTGAAAATTTAAGGTGGCTTGACTTAATAATGCACTTAGATATTATTTAAGTTTTGTGTTAATCAGTTGAAAAGTCTTACTTAAGATGTTTTAGTATGAAATAACAAAAGTATGTATATAATCATATACAAATAAGAGCTTGTTTTCAATCAGTTATTAAGGGTGTGTGTGTTTGTGTGTATATGTATGTGTGCAAAATAGTTGTCTATGTTAGAACATCATTGCAAGTCAAAACAGATTGAGCATGATAAGCAGGGCAAGGAAGACATGGAAATAGTGGAGACAATATTGGCAGTGTCTTTATTGGCAAAAATGATCATGCTATGTAAATATGAGGAGTTAATGTTAAGAGATCTTTCTATCCTAGAAATTACATATTATAAAATCAAAAGACATCTCCTGGCTTTAAGCACCTCATTTGAAATGCCTGAGCAATCTAACTGCTACACAATAACAAAGGAGTCTATTTAATATGCAAACCTATTATTTTTGGAATGCACACTTGGAAAAGCACTGCAATTTACATTTTTAAAGACCTTTAAATGGTGAAATGAAAACATTTAATATTGATGAAATAAATATTTTTATTTGAAATAATTTAATTTTTGATACTAAATAGATTATAGAAGAAAATGACAAGATCAGAAATCACTGCAATTTTAATGTTAAATGCTGACATGATAGGAAAATTATTTATTTCAAATCTCCAGTTTTACAGTATTTGTTATTACAAGCATCTGATTAGTAACATGACTATAGTATAAATCTGGCTCAGTTAATAAAATATCCATTACTATTTTTTCAAAGGAAGCCCACTACATATAAATAATGACATAATGTCTAGCTTACTGAATTTTGGTGCATTTTTTATTGTATCACCTAATTTTACATGAATAATAAGGACATTTCAATGTTGTACTTTAAGGTATGGTATATAGTTATACCATTACAAGTTTTCATTTTAAATTAATTTTAACTTTTCCTTTTATTCAACAAATGAACTATATTGACAGGATTGCTCTGTTCATTTTTAATAATTGAAACATTCATCACTTAAATGCTTGATTTTGAGGACATGGAATATCTTAAAATTGGCAATGTACTAATATGCAAGGTATTAAATAACGTCGTAAGTTTGGAGGGAAAATAGTGGAAGGAGATTGGGGTAGAATTGAAAAAGAGATAATTATGGGTTTAGTTTTTAACAAAACACATTGTATGCATGTAATTTTCAATTAAAAACCTTTGCACAATGTAAAGTGTGCAGGTTTAAAAACACAAACAACAGCTGCTAACATCACACATATTATGGTGACAGCAAACATGTATTCTACAACTTCCTACGAAAATTATTTTTAAATCTATTGTCTTCTTATCACACAAAATGGTGGGTTTTTCTTTGTAGATCAAATAACTCATTACTTAAAAATCTTTAAATAATTGCTTTCTATAGAAAAACAGAGACAAATTAAAATCTAAAGAAATTTTTCCTTAAAGGTTAGTATATTTTCAGTATTTGTGTTACTTCTTTCACTGGACTGAAAATTAGAAACCCGCAAAAGTCTTGTAAACGTACAATTAATTGCTTAATGTTTCCATTCTGTCTTAAGAAATTCATCTGTCTAGTGTTAATTGTTTGGAAACAGAATTCAGACCAAAGTAATATGGCCAATCTAATGTAATCAGAATCCTCACTTCTTATATTTTTGGTTGTAAGCCTAGCCGTTAACGGCTGAGGCATCTCTCCAGTCCAGAATCCTCACTTCTATTCTTGTGATTAACTTTTCTCCGGGAAATTTGAAATATCAGCCTCAGTAGGAGAAAAGGATTTGGTAATTTGCAGTAACTCCGTGAATTCAAGTCAATAAATATTAAAGTTCACATTGTTTCACTAGATCTATTATTGCTTGAATCAAGGAAGTTTGGGGAACTTATTCTCTATAAGTGATTATGTCATCAGTATATGTCTTAGAAAAAAAGGTGAAGTGATGTTTGCAGGGTACTATGAAGAATATCTCATGATTAGCGTATATATATATATATATATATATATATACACATATATATATACAAGAAAATAATCTCGGGAAGTAGAGGGACAGCGGGGTTCTGACTGAGAGAGGGGAGAGAAGAGGGGGGATTCAGATACAGGAGGGGAGGGGGGATATGTCCAGAGGGTCAGGAATTTAAAATGAGATGTGTAGCAGTCAGAAATGAGAAACTGTGGGTCGCCACTAGAAAGTCCCAGATACCAGTGTCCCAAAATTTTCCCAGGACCTAATAGGGAGGACATTAGCAAAAATACCCAACAGAGGGAAGAGATAGCCTGTAGAAACCATATCCAGCCTCTGGTTGAGGGACGGAGTCAGACACCCACCTCAAAATATTAGTTCAGAATTTCTTCTCTAAAATAGAAATGCGGGGACAAAGAATGGAACAGAGTAAAAAGGAAAGGCCATCCCATCTGCACACATCAAACCCAGATACAATTACTGATGCCAAGAAGCACTTGTGAACAGGAGCCTGGTATAGCTGTCTCCTGAGAGGCTCTGCCAGAGCCTGACAAATACAGAAGCGAATGCATACAGGCAAACATCGAACTGAGCGGGAGACCCCAATGAAGAAGTTAGGGCAAGGACTGTAAGAGCTGAAGGGGTTTGCAAACCCATATGAAAAACAACAATATCAGTCAACCAGACCCCTCCAAAGCTTCCAGGGACCAAACCACCAACCAAAGAGTACACATGGAGGGACCCACGACTCCATCTGTATTTGTAGCAGAGGATTGCCTTGTTGGATATCAGTGGGAGGAGAGGCCCTTGGTCCTGTGTAGCCTCCTATGGAGGCTTGATGACCGAGGGTAAGGGAATGCTAGGCTGCTGAGGTGGGAGTGGGTAGGAAGTAGGTGGGGGAACACCCTCATAGAAGAAGGGGGAATGGGAGGGGGAGAGGTTAGGTGGCTTGCAGAGGGAAAACTAGCAAGGAGGATAACATTTGAAATATAAATAAATAAAATATCCAATAGAAAAAATAAAAAATTAAGTAATGATATTTTCTTCATAGGTTTCATATGTATATATATATATGAAACTATATATATACTCCACACCCATGGAGTAAGTAGTAATTTAACAATGTCTAGAATATGTAGAAAAACCTAAAAAAAATTCCTTAATATCCTAAAGAGACGTGAATGAATCATCATTACAAAACACTTCATTTTAAAATGTGCTGAAAATAAAATTAAAGTAGAACTTTTTATACATAGAAGTAATAATGGGCCTCGTTGAAAAGCAATGTGAAGGTGCAACTAGCTATGTTCAGGAATCCAGAGATTATTTGTAGGGCCATACATGTTAGAAAGATATACAATTCAATCTGGATGTTTTTCAAACGTGAAAATATACAAACAACTCAATTTTTAAGACATATATTTATTTCATACCTATTTAAAAACCTTACGTGCTTTGCTGAAAACCACTGTAGGAGCATGATATGGTTCAGACATGTCAGTGTGTTTCTTAGAATTTAAAATCTTGTCTTTTCTGTTATGCGAGCTTAAAGCTTACATGTGTAATGTTAATTTCAGTTATAGCCAGAATTTTTAAATTTTTTCATTGTCAAACAAATTCTGTTTGTGCTACATCATAGTCCTAATGGTTTGAATTATTCCTTTTAAACTAAAAATGCTTCGTATCTAATTCATCACCTATTTTCTTTGAGATTTGTAGTACAATTTTCACTTCTAAGCCAAGTTACAAACCTTCTCAAACCATTAACAAAAGGAGTCAGTTAAGTAGGAATGCGTGGAAATGTGCATACAACATAGAACAGCTACTCAGCATGACTTGAGCTACACTCATGGAAGGTCTTTAAGAACCCAAAGCTAAACACTCCAGAATAAAACAAGATTCGACCTCTAAACTTTTATCCACTTAAGGATAACTGATGTGTAGAAGATTTTCATATTCAGAACTTAAAACTATATTGAGGAATATAAGGAAATATTGCATTTTACTAGATATAGATAAGGGGTATTTTGTTAAAGTTTATAGGTCCTGTAAATAGAATTAAATGTATTACTTTTGTTTAGGAGACAGTATTCAGTTTAATAAATGACTGAACATTCACATGATCGATTATAGAAAAATATTCTTAAATTTATCTGTGATTGTCCTTTCTTCCTAAAAAGGGAGCAAATTCAGGAATCCCTGACTCTTGCTTACATAACAACAGATGTATTCCTAACACTTGGCCCAGCAGGTCTTACAGCTATGGTGTGCTGCAAAATGTCAGGATTTTATGTAAAATGTGAGATTTCTTATTCTCTTTAGGTATCCCTATAGTTGGTATAATGAAGTTAACATATGGGAAATTACCATTGCTAGAGGCTTACAGACACTTTTTACACTTTAGAAATGTTTCAACCTTTTAATTTTAATTGAATTATTTTCCAAGAGCTTCAAACAATTAACTTGCATTACAGTTTAATATTATAATTTTATTTAATATGTTTTAAGATCTCTTTTGAACACTAATAATTTACTGTTTAATTATTTTATTTATAATTGCTGGTCTCGGTTAATAAATTTCACTGGAATTTTACAAGCACATTTATCATGAAATTGGTAATGTTGGCATTTTCTTACGCAAGGTAAACTAATATTCCATTACCTAATATTCTGTCCACTATTTAAAGAGTATGCATTTCCACTCTACTGCCTGTAAATATGACAGAGCATCAATTGTTTGGAGAAAAATGACTATGCTTCAATCTCTCTGGAAGCATCAGATAAGATAGTACAATCTCTTCTAACAGTTTAAACTTCAGCAGTGTAGTGAAGAACAAAAAAAAAAATTAAGATAATTAGCAGAACCATTGCTTAATCCCTGAGATCTTGCTTCTTGTGTTGTCTACACGTTCTCCACGTGAACATTTTGTAACAAAAAGCTGAATTCTCTTTAGAGCAAGGTAAATATAGATGTGCTTTGATAGTTTCCGTTAACACAAAGTTACTCAGCTCTTTGCATGTCTACTCAAGGATCAAAGCACCACTTAAGTCACATCAGTGTTCCATTTGCTCTCCTGTCCTTACTGGTTCTTTGTAGTGTTTGTCCTTGATCTCGGCCAAAATAAGTCTGAAATGGCTATAACCTTGCTCAACTAGTTGTGTCACTGCCTAAAACAGAAAGCAGACCCTCAAGTTATCCTACATATCTGTGAAAATGAAAGACATAGCTTAACAATATCCCCAGGAGATTCTTAGGAATATTTACTGTGTTAAAAATTTTGAACTCTACCAACAGATTCCCTTAACACCTCAAAAATACAGGAGGATGATGGGGGAAGGGAGAATAGCAACGTCATGATTTAAATTTATTTGGATTAAATAGCATGCCATTAGTTCAAATTGGCAAGGCTGGTTAATGGAAGGTCCTTGATCTTGAAGTCAGCCCATGATATAGCACTCTGTCCAAGGTACATGCCCTTCTTCCATTGAGTGAGAATCATCACTGCTTGGTTTTTGTTTATCTATTCTAGGTGACAACACTTATAAACAACTGAGAAAGCTTTATCTTAACATATTCAGAAATATTCACTTTCTATTTCTTCAATTTACATATCTTTCTCTTAAGGTTACTATAATGCTCTTTTGCTTTGAATAAACCTGGATGAGCACACCATGGTCAATAAGAACCATCCCATATATAGTATAGGACCATTCTACCCAACATAAGTAAATTCATACATGATGACTGGTATATTTCAAAGGAAAGACACTAGATGGAATTTATGACTATTTCTCATTATCCTATTGTTGGTAAATATGGCGGTTTGAATAATAGTGATCCCCATAGGGTCATAGGGAACAGCAGTGTTAGGGCGTGTGGTCTTGTTGGTGTAGACGTGGCTTTTTGGAAAAAGTGAGTCAATAGGGCTTTGAGCTCTCAGAAGCTTAAGCAAGACTTACTAATTCACAATCTCTTCCTGCTCTTGCAGATTCAGATATAGACTCAGTTCCTTTTCCAGCACCAAGTCAGTCTCCAAACCTCCATGCTTCCTGCTATGATGATAATGATCTAAACTTCTGAAATTGTAAGCCAACCCAATTAAACCTTTTCCTTTATAAGAGTTGCCTTGGTTATGCTGTCTCTTCACAGAAATGGAAATCTTAACTATGAAATAAGTTGTTATCAGGGATTGTGATACTTTTATGATAGGCTAGACCATTTTTGTTGTTGTTGTTGAAGGGATGTGTACTTTTGGACTTTGGGTTAGGAAAATAGTGAATATTTCACGTTTAGCTTAAGAAGCCACACCAGTAGGATCATGGAAAGTAGTGGTGTTTGGCATGATTTAGACTGTGTGGGCCTGGATGGCACAAAAGTTTTCAGAGAAGGTGTTACCATGTGGTCTAGAGACACTTCTTGTGACATTTTCTTGAATAATATGCCCCTTTCTGCCCTTTTCCAAAATATTTGACTGAGGCAAAATTGATTTTGGATTCATTGAGTTTACAGATGAGGTTTCAAAATAGCCTAGTGTATATTGTGTCTTATGGATATTAGTAGCCATGTTTATGCAGATGTATATGAAAGGGAACAAGAGGGTCAAAAAAAGTTATAAAATGTAGAATTTGAGCAGAATTGAGGCACCAGAATGTGGAATGGGAATAAATCTAGTACTCAAAGAACTAAACAGAATACAGGAAATCCTTATGCTGAATGGAATAGAGGGAGTGGTTACCTCAGAGCAAGATCCCACTCAACTAAGGTTCTAACTTAAATGCAAGAAAAGCTCAGGATCATGTGTGGTGATGACAGCCTTTATTCCCAGGGCTTAAAAGGCAACAGGCCTTTGCGTTTGAGGCCCATCTACTCTACAGATCATGTTTCTGGTCAGTCAAGCTTAGACAGTGAGAGAAATTATTGAGAACAGAAAGCTGGGGAAGCCATGCTTTCTTGCCATGGCGATAATGATCTAAACTTCTTAAACTGTACACCAGACCCAACTGAATGTTTTACCCAAAGACTTGCTGTGGTCATGGTGTCTTTTCACAGTAATAGAAACTCTAACTAAGACAGTGGATAACTATAGTTTCTTAGGAAATGTTTTGGAGATACGAACTACACAACAGCCTCTTTTAATCAATCTCATTTTCAAAGAGCAGAGAGAATTCACAAGGATAGAGCAAATAAAAAGAAAATAAATGATTTTGTAATGTTGAAGTGAGAGAAATTGAAACAGGTTAAAACTTACAAAAATAATCTAGCAGATGTTGGCAATGAAGCAATATTACAAACTATTTTGATGTAACTTGTACATGATAGCAATATGAATAATGTTCGGCTAAGTATTCTTGCTTATAATACTTTTTAGCAACACTCAGTTTACTTATGTTTCATCTTAAAGTATCTGTGTTGATCTTTTTTTCTTAATGTGCTCACTTGTATCTTTACTTAAAAAAGACTTATACCACTAGAGTACATTTTCTTTATATAAAGGTTATAGAAGGTGCTTTTGTCTTATTATAATCAAAGATACAAAAATTATGTAAAAGTAACTCCTCCCTTTGTATAGATGTGACAACAAAGGATGCTTAGTAGATTTTTGAAAGCAATCACTGAGTTTAAAACCTCAATGCTACCAATCAAACCACTATCTAAATACAGGACAACAACATTCTATTTAGTCCAATAACACTTTGGATTATGATAATATTAAGGTGTACCATCATCCTGTCCTTATTTAAATAATCAGAAATGCTAGCTTTTTAAGTCCATGATATAATAATATATCTTAGCATCTTCAAATAATATAAGTCCCACCTAACAAAGCTATCAGCCCTTTTCTTATAATACAAACCAAAATCCCATGCTTGTTGCTCAATTGTATGGAAATTTGTTTTAAAGAGAGACTAAGAATGAAAAGGTCAACTAATAGATGGGATTGTGACTGTTAGCTATTCTTTTTGGAAAAAAAAATCCCTGAACTTCAATTTCTTCCTAATGGTAAAGTTCAGGAAAACTGCTAACACATTTGCTTGTATTATTGTAAGTTTATTCATCAAGAACATCTATAAACTTCACTAAGAAATAGGGTGAAATGATTCTAAAAACTTCTGTTACTCAAAAGCTCTATTGATATTATGAAGAAATGCCAGTTAAAGAGAATGGAAACCTAAGCATCTGCATCAAGAAGCAAATGCTCATGATTCACGGTATGAATGATAGAGTGGTGAAAGGAGAGACACTGTAGGCAACATGCCCCTCACTCAGCACTCCACTTCCCTGCTCTCCTGAAGAGTGTAGAGTAACTGTGGGACTTCATTCTGCTCACAGCAGGACTGCCATATGCTCAAAGAAGTCCATGGAAGAATGGCAGCTTGCTGCAAAGATGGGTGCAAGTGCCTTGAAATAACTCTGAAGAAGATAAAAACGTCTTGAACATGGTGTTCTTTTCCTGCACTTTAAAAGGCAGAGGACTTTCTTTGGCATAAATTTCAAACACTAGTGGAAGTTCTAGTCATTTTGTATATTTAGCAAGAAAATGAAGGAAAAAATAAAAACCAAAATTACATTTTCTCGGTGGCCTTTTCTTTCACAGGTAGACTAAGCGATGGTAAATCTTTGACCGAATGCTTTACACATAAAATATTTTAAATTCTTATTTTACAGTTAACTTCATCATTTTGTTTTATTTGAGGTTTAATTATTTCCTCTGCCTTCTGAGATGAAGAATACTTAGGTCTCCCTGTTTGCTAGAAAGTCACTACATAAAACGGGGCTCAAGCTCAATAAATCTTCATGATTCAGCCTCTTCACTGCTGGAACTAGACTTATACACAACAGTCCCTAGAATCCCTTTCTAATGTTCAATTCAGTAAATATTATTTTATTATACTTTATCTAATTTTTACAAAATAATAAATGATAAGTGAATATTTAAAATTAAGCAAAAAAAATAACCAAATGAAATCATATTGTTAGCTATAGTGGTGTGTTTAAAATCTGAAAAAATGAACATGTATGAAACAAGCATTTATGAGACAATGGAGTTATTTCAAAAATGTTGGGTGCCTTAAAGACCTCCAGCAATAAATACAAGAAGTCTGGGTCATCAGAAACTATAAACTCTGCATGGGTCCAACTGTACAGCATGCTTGAGAGGTGACATTCTATTAAAATACAAATGAATACTCCCAGATTGTTTATTTGCAGATGAAATAACTTTCACTATCTAATATTGCCATAAGGTCCTTTGACAATCAGAATATTTATACATCTTTAAAATGTAGATAAGCTTGTTACCGAGTAAATTCTAACATTTTTCCTTATTTCACTCAAAGAGTAATTTATTCAGCAAAACATCAAAAATTTTCACAACCTAAGAATATACTTAGTATTATGAATGATGTTGTTTGATACTGTAATAAATGTGATAAAGCATAATGAAACAGAAGAGTGGATGCTTACACAATCTATAACTATGTATTTAAATAAGAAATCATGCTGCTTTGCATTTTTGACTACTATAAAACAAAATAAACATAATTTTTTCATGTAATAATGTATATAAGAATGTATAAGAGAAAAATTAACAAGTAGAATATATTACAAAAGTCTTATATAACCAGACCTTTTGTTATATATTTTCATATCTGCCCTATTTATGCTTTAATATTGTTTTAAATTCAACGTGTTCTTTAGTTTCACACGTTATTATGACGGAAGTCATGAAGGAAAAAATAATTTGACTGTTAAAAGATTTAGGTGTCTATTGAAAATATTAATTTGATAATTAATATTTTATGTATTTTACTGTTTTATTATGATTTATAAGTTAGACTTCCAGTGCTTTGAAACATAAGAAACAGAATTGTACTTTTTCTTTTGTTATTTTATGTAACAACATATTGAAAGACAATAATTTCTATGTTTATAATTTAGAGTAGAACTCCAAGTTATGCACCAAAATATGATTTTGCATTGTTGTTGTTCATCAATTTACAAACTGGTTTTACCCGTAAAATTATAGTGGATGTCAGAACTTATTCCAAAGACCAATGGATTACCACTAGTACTGCATTATGCTCTTACTTTATTAGTGCTATTATGTTTTAGTTGAAGACAAGATCTCTGAATGAGTTCATACAATAGTCCTGCCAGTGTACGTTGCTTTCTCTACATGATAGTCATATCGTTACTAAGTAGCCCCACTCTCATTACCTTAAGGAGTTGAAACTTAGAATAATGGATTCTACTGTGATACTATCAAGATGTCCTCTCTCTTGGAGCACATCAGTTGGTTGATTCACACTGAATTTGTAGAACCATAATCTAATATATAGAATACTTCCCACTATTAACTGTTATTTGGATTCATGTATGTATTAATAAAATGCCTGTTCTCTGTTTATTTAATCTCATTCAAATTCATCCTTATGTTATTTTTAATTAGATAGTATTTCCTCCTAGTCTTAAGCAGTCAATTAATTAAATAGTTTTTGACTGTCTCAGGACAAATATTCTGTTTCTTCATACATTTACACCCTTCTCTGCCTATGGGTTGAACTTCAGGTGTGCTAAGCCTTACATTCTTTCCCTCAAGAAGCTCAAACTCTAAGTAATGTATGAGCTCAGAGCATGCCTTAATTTTCATTTGGTTTTTAGCAAATGGCAAAAAATATTCACTCTCAGTTTTTTTATCACCAAAAATCCTTTGTTGATTTCCCAAATCAGAAAAACCAGCCTATATCACGCAGTTCATATATGATTTTGATACAGTGCATATACATATTAGGTCATTAGTCACTTCCTTTTCATGTTTCATTATGAATTTAATCATGAAGGTCCTCCTAATTTTTCTTCAAAATTAAATATTCCAAAGTCAAGAGAACAGAGGAAAAATATAATGGAAAGGAGGAAAAAAAGGGAGAGATTATGCAGGGGATTAAGCATGTCAAGGGAAAGAAAAAGAGAAAAGAGAAAGATGAAAACTCAAAGAAAGATTTCCAGAAAATAAAGGTTAAGCAAATTAATAACTAATTCAATAAACTAGAATATAGTAGTGAAGTAAGTAGAAAAAATAAAATTGTTCTTGTCTACCCTCAAGTGTAATCTCTCCTATGAGAAGAGAAAAGATACACTTGAATTCTAATTAGACATCTTACGGAACTTAAGGCACAGATGTTAGCATTGGGCCCTAGGAAAGTGGACACAAGGCTGATTTCTTATGCACAAGATAAGCAGAGAGAAAATTCTTAACATGTTTTTCTGAGAGCAATAATCACCCTATTCTTGTTTTTTATGATCTCATCACAAAGGCAAAGACAAGATGATGAATAGGTTTTAAATCAATATATACTATCGGATGGAGTGAAAAATTTTAGAATAAAAATGATGATATCATGCATACTGAAGGAAAATTTTACATACAAATTGTCTCTTCCTTAGCCTAATTTTGAATATGTGTTATTTTACACTTGTCAGGTCCAATTGACTGATCATTTGTGTGTGTGTGCGTGCACAGGCATGTGTGTGTGTGTGTGCATGTGTGTGTGTGTGTGTGTGTGTGTGTGTGTGTGTGTGTGCACGCACACCCTAATGAGTGTCTCTTAGAAAATATTTTATGTTTGCCCGGAAACCGGGAAAGGGAATAACATTCGAAATGTATATAAGAAATACTCAAGTTAATAAAAAAAAAAGAAAAAAAGAAAATATTTTATATCAGAAGTTTTTAGCAAGTTTTCTAGGGACTGAAAGCTTCTCATTCTCAGCTATCTTGCCACACTCTGCTTAAATATTTTGTCATTTTAAAAATTACAAATATTCACAAGCACCTGATCTATTACCTAAAAATGTTGTACTAGACTTTCTCATAAAATTTTCCCTTAACTTCTTATGACAGACGCTAAGACACATCACACAGGACACATCACACGAAACAGACCATTCACACTTTATCATCATCATCTGTACGCCTTAGTCAATTTGTAGTTCTTTCTTCTTTTATAATAGACAAATACTCTTTCAGTTCCATTTTATCATCATATCTTTTCCTCAAAGATACAGATGATATCTAATATTCATATATGACATCATCACATGATTATCAAGAGGTAAAATTTGCAATAAAATCTACAACTGATTTCTGGAGGGAGGTTATTTGGCATCCATCAAAACACAGTTAAGGAATCTATAAAGTTCATTTTTCTATGTGATGATGCCAATGAAGTTTAAACCAGAGGAAACTGGAACAATACCTGTATACTCTTCAAAGACAAAACAATATATAAAAACGCTCTTTGTTACCTGACAATATTAAAATACATTTACAGGACACCATATAATTTAATGACATGCACATATTCAGTCCCAAAGAGTTATTTGACACAGTAGATATTCTGTTATACTAATGATGCCTAATTAGTATTTGAATAAAGTTTTTGTATAAGTGAGAGCCCTTTTTCTATATAAGGTTGTTTATATAAAGTAACCGTGTTTAATGCCCTGGGCTCACAGAGACTGAAATGGCAGGCACGGGGCCTGCGTGATTCTGCACCTGGTCTTGTGCACATATGTTAGGGCTGTGAGATTAGTGATCTTGTGAGAGTCCTAACAGTGAGAGTGGGTCTGTCTCTGATGCTTTTGTATGCTATTGAGATTCTTTTCTTTCTATTGGATTGCCTTGGCCATTCTCAATATGAGAGCTTTTGCTTCTACTGTATCTCCCTTTGTCCACTCTTGGAACCCTGATCTTTTCTGAAGAGGAAATGGAGGGTGAGTAAATCTGGAGAAGAGGGGAGGTGAGAGGGTCCAAAGGAAGAAACAAGACATGATAATTAAGACTTCCTGTTTGAGAAAAGAGTATTTTTTTTAAATCAACAACCTGGTGCTTTATCATTTTACTTGAATATTCTTTTGTTTGTTTGATGAGTTTACTTGTAAAGAATGTTAAAAGTTAAAATTCTTGCTTTTGTTTTTAATAAAATGGTTGATCTGAATGAACTGTGATACAGAGATAGGCAGTCTTCTCTCAAATCTAAAGTGAACAAGTACTATTTATTATATACAGGGTGATTTTTAACCATATTTTCTTTTAAGCTTTAGTTTTAAATAAGAAATTCAGCTTCCTCTGTGCTACACAACTGATTGTCATTTTAATAAGAATATAACACCTTTTGGTATGAACACTCATTAAAAGTACTATTAAAGAATTGCTGTGTTCTGCAAAATCAACCCAAGTGATGACTGGAAAACCTCATATCACACGCTTCTCTGCACACATTGTTTAAGTTATCTTTTAAATTTACACTGGGAAGTACAAAAAACTGTTTAATGATCACTATTCATATATATTGTATAATATATATATTATACAATGAACGTCTCTGATCAATAGATTCAAATTTTTTTAATTATTGAGGGTCTGGACAAGCACCAGCATTGTGAATTAATAGATGATGGTAATTACCATTTCATGGAAACTATATATCATTATGCTATGATCTCTAAGAAAATAATATTAAAATAAATGAATAAGCAATATATCATGTCTAACTTACTATTACTACAGAATGATGGATCATTTCTTGAGAAAGAATACCCAATTATTTCCATAAGAGTTGCTATAATCTTTTTTATTTTTATAGAATGTTTTCTAAAATGAAAATTAATGAATTAATGAGAATGTGTAATATTCATTGCAGGTCCTCCTATAGCCTGTCAAACAGGCTATGTATTTTATAAATATTATGG
This sequence comes from Rattus norvegicus, assembly GCF_021556685.1. Lineage (NCBI taxonomy): Eukaryota > Metazoa > Chordata > Mammalia > Rodentia > Muridae > Rattus > Rattus norvegicus. Next base: position 89,238,150 of record NC_141540.1, read on the forward strand.
TGTAGTAATAAGTTACCTGAGATAAAAAATGAAGAAACGAGCAAACACAGTAAGTTCTATTATATTGTTACATACTTATGTTCTCATTTTGTCAATTTTTAGTTGTCCTTGTGTAGGTGTATAATATAGTGTTACTGTAGCACCATTAGAAGTAGTGCTAGGAAGTATTATGAATAAATAAAATTTGAAATAATTTTAAAGTATATCTTTTAGTTAACTCAATTCTAAACCATTTTTAGATATGACTACATGAATGTAATTTTAACTACCAATATATGGAATTTAAATATTAAAATTATCCCTTATATTTAAATTTATTTATGTTAACGTGATTTTACCTTTAAAATAGCTCATCAATTTTATTTATTTTGGTTATTGATTTATATTTTTATTCAAACAAGTTATCCATTCAAAATAATTTCTATGTGTATTAGTAATTAAACCAATTTTTGAGATGTGCCTTAATGTGTTTTTTATTTAAGATTTTTTAATATAGGGAGGGGGAGGGGAATAACAATCAAAATGTAAATAAGAAGCACTCAAGTTAATAAAGAAAAAAACCTGAAAGATTAAAAAAATGATTTTTTATACAATGTTTTTTTATTTTTTTCTCTGTCTTTATTAAATTGGGCATTTCTTATTTACATTTCAAATGTTATTCCCTTTCCCAGTTTCCAGGCCAACATCCCCCTAACCCCTCCCCTCCAACTCCCCTTCTTTGTGGGTGTTCCCCTCCCCATCCTCCCCCATTACTGCCCTCCCCTCAACAATCCTGTTCACTGGGGGTTCAGTCTTAGCAGGGCCAAGGGCTTCCCCTTCCACTGGTGCTCTTACTAGGCTATACATTGCTACCTATGAGGTTGGAGCCGAGGGTCAGTCCATGTATAGTCTTTGTGTAGTGGCTTAGTCCCTGGAAGCTCTGGTTGGTTGGCATTGTTGTTCATATGGGGTCTCAAGTCACTTCATCTCTTTAAGTCCTTTTCTTTCAAGTTTTATTCAGTCTTCTTTAATTAGTTGAAACACAATCCATAGAATATTCTCTGACTTTATTTCCAAACACATTGTTTCCTTCTACCTATTAATGTATATTATAGAAAATAGAATATTTAAAATGATTTTTAAAATAAATTTCAGCTCCTTTTACAGATGTATAGACTACTCAGATATCAGTGATTGACTGGGGAAATGAGAAAATGGGAGACTCTTCAGATGGGCAAGGGAAGTAAATACTTAAGAAATAGACCATAAGGGGTTGGGGATTTAGCTCAGTGGTAGAGCGCTTGCCTAGCAAGCGCAAGGCCCTGGGTTCGGTCCCCAGTTCTGAAAAAAAAAAAAAAAAAAAAAAGAACCATGCAGTGGCAAACGCTACTGGTCACACGTATCAGTACTTTCCTGTACAATTCCATATATGAACAAGATGGGATCCAGCCCACATACATACAGACACCAAACACAGACAATATTGCAGACGCCAAGAACTGCATATTGACAGGAGCCTGATGTAGCTGTCTCCTGAGGCTCTGCCAGAGCCTGACAAATACAGGGTGAATGCTCACAGCCAACCATTGAACTGAGAAAGGGTACGCATTGGAGGAATTAGAGAAAGGATTGAAGGAACTGAAGGGGTTTGCCACCCGTAAGAATAACAATAACAACCAACCAGAGCTCCTAGGTACTAAATCACCATCCAAAGAGTACACATGGACAGACCCATGGCTCCAGCTCTATGTGTAGCAGAGGATGGCCTTGTTGGGCACCAATGGGAGGAGAAGTCCTTGGTCCTGCCAAGGCTCAGTGTTCCAGTGTAGGAGAATGTCAGGGCGGAGAGGCAGGAAAAGAGGTGGGTGGATGAGTGGGGGAACACCCTTATAGAAGAAGGGGAGGGGGAGGGAATAAGAGGATTATGGACAGGAAACCACCAGGAAAGGTGATAACATTTGAAATGTAAATAAAAATATCCAATAAACAAAAGAAACCAATGAGAGTAAAAAATTAGTTAAGATGAATTTAGTACATGTTGATAAAACAACTATTATGAATTAAATACTTTAGCATGCAATCATTTTACTCTCTTTCTTTTCTGTGTCTTATACAGTCCTCTGAACCTGCATGTCTCATCATTTATTGTGGTAAAGGAAGCAAAGTGATTATTCAAGATCGAAATCCTAAGCAAGGAGAACATAACGAGGTCTCAGCCGAGTTTTCTAATCCTTAAGTTCATCGTATACAGCGCTTTATGTTACTTATCATAGTCGGAATGGTCAACAAATTATATAAGAAAGTATTCGAAATTTATACCTCGGGGGAGTATAAAGAACCTTGATAAATATGTATTTTAAGATTATTCATTATTTTAAAAATTGATATAGAAATGGACATAGCGAGGCCCAAAAGTTTTTCAAATAAAATACATATAGGTAAGCCCTACATGACCAAGGACAAAACGCCATGCTACATTTCAATTTGCACAGTATTGCTGTATTTGTAAGTACTATGTATGTTAACTAAGATATCTCAATTTATTTCCACTATTAAAATGATATAAAATAGCTTCTGGTGATTATAAGTGACCAAAATAAAATAACTGCAATATGAGTACAAAGCAACAATAAAAATTAGAAATATCAGAGTACAAAATAATATTAATTTACGGATATTCAATAAACTACACTACAGGGGACTCTCCAGTGTTTATCCTTTAGCAGAGAGTTAACCTCAGCAAAACAGCATGCACTGTACCACATTTGTATTTGTTCAAATGAAATTGATAACCTTTGTTTAATTAAAGGTTTCTTTTGAGTTTCAAATTATGTACAAAGCCTATAATATGGCATTTAATGTTTATAAACTGGGAATTTATATACAAAATAACTAGCAACATATTAGCACAGTGTTACCACAATATTATTTCATTACATTTATTTTCATGAAAGAATTAAAATAGTGACAAAATAAAAAGAGTGGTGCTTTTCTTTAAACCTAACCCAGAAATAGAATATTATAGTAAGCAACAGTCATTTAAAATTTCTCTAATTTAAATGAATATCCTTGGTAGCTATATTGTAAATATTTGTTTAACAGATCTTTTAAAAATACATCTTTGGGAGCAAAATTACACCGTGAAAAAATAGATGCAGCAAGAAGGACCATTATTTCTTTCAATATCTTATCCTAAGTGATTCTGAGACTGCATAGATAAGTATTACAGTTGAGACTTTTCTATGCATGTCTCAATAGCAGATTTTGATTATATAGACTAATGATTTAGGGATATCAAGTCCCACTTGGGGGGAGAAGAAAGCAAACACAAGGGGGAGGGAAGGAGGGAAAGGGGAGGGAAAGAAGATGGATGTGGGAGGAGACGGGAACATGATCTGGTGTTCGGTGGGGGAAAAGGACTGAAGCCCTGAGGGCCAGCAGAAAGAATGGAAACAGGTGACCTCAGGAGAAAGGTTTGGAGGACGCTCTAGAATGCACCAGAAACCTGGGAAGTGAGAGTCCCATGACTCAAAGAGGGGGGACCCTAGATGAAATGCCCTACAGTGGGGAGAGGGAACTTATTGAACCCACCTCCAGCAGAGAGACAGGGCATCATGTGAGGAATGGGGTTGCTATCCTACAGTTAAAGCTCTTACTCATAAATGTTCCTGTCTGATAAAAATGCAGGGATGGAAACAGAGAAGAGTCTGAGGTAAAGAAGGTCCAGCAACAGGCCCGAAATAGGATCCAGCTCAAAAGGAGGCCCCAAGCTCCGACATCATTACTGAGGCTATCGGGCGTTCACCAAAAGGAACCTATCATGACTATCCACCAAAAGACCCAATAAGCAGCTGAAAGAGTCAGATGCAGATATGTGCACCCACCAATGAACAGAAGCTGCTGACCCCCGATTGAATTAGGGAAAAATTGGAAGAAGCTGAGGAGGCGGGCAATCTCAATAAGCCTGCATCCCTAAAATCTCTCAGACACTGCATCACCAAGCCGGCAGCATACACCGGCATACATGAGGCCTCCATTACATATACAGCAGAGGACTCCTGAGTTTGGGTTCAGTCAGAGAAGATGCCCCTAACCCTCAAGAGACTGGAGACTCCAGGAAGTTTAGAGGTCTGGTTGGGGGGTTGGATGGGCACATCCGAGTGGAGACAGGGATGGAGGAGGAGGTATCGGATGTGAAACAGTCAGGGGTTTGACCAGGATTGGAGTAAAATCTGGAGTGTAAAAATAAATACAATTTAAAAATTTAAAAAAGAATCAAAATTACACTTGTCTGGTTAAAAGGAAGAAAGTGCTTCGAAGAATGGCTTGGAAACCACAACTAATCAAAATGCGACCTTGCAGAGCCCAGTCCCAAATGGTAGTTCTACAAAAGAAAGGTCAGGTCAGAAATTCAGTAAGAATAAAAAGTGTTCTATGAGATTGTGTCTCCTAGGATTACGAAAGCCAATCCTAAGAAGGCTCACTAACATGTCCACTTAAATATTAACTCAACAAGGACAACAATTGACTATTGACTATGTTGGACAAGAAATTCTCATGAGATCCAATACCACACAAAACAGCTAAGCAAGTCAGGAACAGTGAGAGAGGAAAAGTAGTCATCCCTGGGGCACAGCATATGAGTTTACAGTTCAATATTAAAGCCTCATCCCTGAATATGTGCATATAAGTAATGCTATACATACTGCGCAACTTGAGTTTATGTATTTAGGAATATATGTGTATGTATGCATATATATATATACACATATATACACATGTAAAATAGTATATATGCATATATAACATACACATACATATACCATATATAGTTTTAACACATTGATAATATATATACTATATACTGTATATATATTTACACACACACAATATATATATATACATATACCAATCTATGTATACTATATATAGTATATATACTAATTATTTATATACATACATATACATGTACATATATACTATGTATGCAAATAATCAGTAAATATGTATGTGTTTATGTATATAACAATTACCAAAAAGAGGTCATGAATTTGAAAAAGGTCAGGGAATTACTTTCGGGGCAGGAGGATGATAGAGGGAAGTGGGAAATAGCGTAATTATATTATAATCCTCAAAAATAAAATATATAATTGAACATATTTAAAGAGAGAAAATGCTGTGTTAGACAAACAAAAAGAAAATACATTTGGAAGTCTAAATGTAGATTTAAGAAAGGAAGGAAGGAAGGAAAAAAGGAAGAACAGAAGGAAGGAAAGGAGGAAGAAAGGAAGGAAAAAGCTATACTGTTTATTAGAGTTGTAGGAGACAAATGAAGAGACTGAGGCAATAGTCATATTATAAGCTCCCACACCATCAATAAAGGTTTGCCAAACAGAAGTGATTTGTGTTGAGTTAATTATTTTAAATGATTCAAGCTCACTACCACATGTTCCTTATTCTATATAGCCATGGATGTTATAAAATATTCTCATCAAACCAGACTCATTTCCTCTATGTATTTCGTCAAAAACAGACTTTTGAAGGTGGGAGCCATGTTATTCATGCCCCGTAAAAACTACCCTGTTTCCCAGGAAACACAGATATATAATATGAACTGAATTAATTTATTTTTTTAAGAACATGTATTTGATATCAACCAAACACCATTTAAGTATTTGGAGTTGTTAGAAACAGTTATTGAAGAGTTTTATTGTCAGAAAATGTGCTATTATTTTAGGGTTTTCAAATCAATACTCAAATAGAATAATAGGAGCACTTTACTCCCAAAGTAATAGAAATGGTTAATGTTCGCCTCATCATATTAGTAACTTTGTCCTAAAAATATCAACTACAGTGGACAAATAGAATCAATGGAAGAATTATCAGATATTAGAGCTACAGTGAGATCAAATTTGATCAAATTTAATTTGGTAGGAATGTAAAATTTTAATTGGCTGAAAATAATTATGGATATAGCAAATGAATGCCTTCTTATAATCATTTTTCTATTGGGTCAACATAAAAAAAATGAAGAGTATTCCAAAGACAGATTGTGTCTCAGAATAAGTAGTGTCTAAAAATCATTTTAAAATTGATGTAGGAAACAAGTCTTTTAAACTGAACTGAAAGATTCTAACATTAGCTGAGACATGTTTTCAGATCTAACACGGGAATTCTCTTGATGATAAATTTTATAATAATAATTTTACTGTTTATGGAAAATCAATTTACTACTACTACTTACTCTAATAATTTATCTTTTCTATTTTAATTCTGATTAGTTATTACTCTAATGTCTACAAACTATTGGTGTTAGTTCCACTGTTTTTTACAAAAGATGATGGGAAATTTAAGCAAGATTTCATTTTCATAGTATTTTATTTATATGGTAGACCTCATAAGTCATCTTGTCTCCTGATTTTTTAAAATTATCCTCATTGTAATGTAGTTTGGTACCTGCATTAATAGGATTTTTTTCAGTAAATTTAAATGATTTTCTTCTTTTCTTATTAATAGTAGTATTTGTAGTCAGATTTCAATAGAGAAACAAGGTGATGACAATATACTGCTTTAAAAGAAATTACTGGATGATAAAATTTTACTTTAAAATATATGATTTAAAGAATTATTGCAAGTTTATCCAAGATAAATTAAAGTATGAATAGGCTTCTTTCTGAAATGTAGTTTGCTTGATTTTCTTTTCTATTAATTTATGTCACCAGAACTTAATTTCTCTGAATGAGTGCTCAAAATCATTTTTAAAAATTATGTATATTATGGTATATGCAAAGCATTCACATCTACACTAATAAGCCATATACAGATTAAAGAACATATGTTAGTCTGAGTAAAAATTGCTAAGTATACGTGTTACATATTCAATGTGTTCACTAGATGAATATTTCTAATTATGCTCATCTTGATAGAATTGAACTCTTCATTTTCTTTGACACTAGGGAGTTTTGTTATCTATATTTAAGTATTTTACCACATAGAAAGATAAAAAATCTGATTGCTGTTTTTCCTAACCTATCTAAAGTTACATGCTCTGAGTTGAAATTTTTATAATATATTGTCTCTTAAAGTAAAATATAAGTTAATTGTTATTTTATTTTTGGATTCATAACACCAAGTATAGCTATTATAGTTTTCAAAATTAAAATAATATATTGGTACAATTGTATGAGAGACAATAATTCATTTAAAATTGTATCCTGAAGGTGTACAAAGAAAGCACCAGATATGATTTCAGCTTTACAAAATGTTCAATTTTCTTAGTTGCTAATTTACACTTCAAAATTATGCAAATACTGAGAATCCCTATATTGTACAGATTCTGTGTATGTATGTATGCGCACTTATTTATAAAAATGGTTGTTTTATATTTTATTTCTTAAAATTGTTTGGGATGGCAAGTAATAAGGGCAGGTATTTAACTCTCACTTGAGTTAACTCTTTTAAAAATGCTCTGTTATACTGTTAACCCTCCCTGTAAATCAATTGCATTGGAGTTTGGTTTCTTTTTAACTTCTCTTCTTCCAATTTATTATAATTTAGTTCTTTTTATCTGCATTGTTCAGCTACTTCAAATTATTATTTTTAAGTTGGCAAAAAAACATAAGATAAAGAGGAAGGCATCTGAAGGACATAATATTTCCTTCATTTTCTACACCTTGGCTCTCTTACAACTCATTCTCTAGTTAGAATCATCACCAAATATAGCTTTGGCTGTAACTAAATGGGCGCAAGTAAAATAACATCGATACCTCTATGAGTAACAACTGCAAGTTCTTTAGTTCTTTCTATCTGTTCAGCATTTCGTGGTCTTCTGCTTGTACTTTGTGTATCTGCTTGATGAGGAGAAAGCTGGTCCTCGGATGTGTTGGGATCCAGACCTGAATCACTGAGACTCCTTACTTGCACTCGCTGTTCCTCGGAAAGTCTATGGCTGGTGACAGCTGTAACACTGGATACAGTAACATCTGCAGGTGTGTTAGCAACAGTGGCAGTCCTGATATGCTTCTCTAACTCACCAATGGAGGCAGTGAGGGTCAATGGAGAAGAACCTGTGGGACACAGTAGCACTAGATGCTAACTCTTTCTTTTAAATTTTATAGTTTTTTGATAAGTTTAATAAATTATATTTTCTACTATTACCTTAAGGATAATAAACACGATGAGGTAAAACACAAGCACAATACTAAACTATGAAGTACAATGGAACCCCAGAATATTTTTTAATCAAACTATGAAAGTTATTACACATAAAATAAAACATCCTAACAGAATACATTAAGGCAGATGAAGGTAGAAGAAAATATTCCTTATGGGTCCCTCAGTCAATGTTTTGTTTTCTTTTGAGGTCATCAGAGGAATTTGAGCAGATGAAGTTTTGACAGAATAAACCATTATGTAACCACACTTTTCTCAAAATTATGTTTTGAATAATTTGGTTTCATACCAGTTCAAATTTCTGGGAAAATAAAAACTTTTACATTGTAAAACAAGCAAGTGATAAATTGAAATCAAAGAATGAATAAAAAGCTGATGGAAAACTGAGACTAAAAATTGTTATGTATTAATATTCATCCCAATCTCATTTGACAGGCAAGTTTCCAACCTGGTAAAGTATTCAAGGTCACGAGATACTTCTTTACATGTGTTTCTATGCTCTCTAAAATTAGTTAAATAATATCTTTCACATGTAAAGCTAAATTTTTAGGTAGCAATTCTTAATTGAATAAAATGAAACAAATTATTTTATTTAGTGGAAATGAGCAAGAAACAATGGACTCATTTAGAAGGTCAGAGGCCTTAAATGAATAAAATTAAACAACCGAATTTATTTAGTGAAAACAACTAAGAGCCAATAGAATTATTTATAGGGACATTATTTTTAACTATATATTTCTACATATTTATATTTCATTATATTACGTAGCTAATTTATAAACATGCATTTATATATGTATCTTGCCACTGTTTATTATAATTGTAAATATTGAACTACCCAATTCTCTTTATTGATTTGACAAAGACTCTTCACTTAGCATCTAGAAGGGTTGTATTTTATAGATATGGCCTGTTTCTTATGGAGTAAGAAACAATCTTATTATAAAGGTACTGAACTTATTGAGAATATAGTTAAAAGAATCTACATTCTTAACAAGGAAATAATCATTCAATTTTGTGACCTGATATATTAATAAAGACTGAAAGGTTCACAGAAGGTTTCTGACTATTGCACAGGGTGTCGTTTCCCTAATTTCTTTCTCAGCCCATTTATCCTTTGAGTAGAGGAAGACTACTGATTTGTTAGAGTTAATTTTATATCCAGACACTCTGCTGAAGTTGTTCAGCTGTAACCACTCTCTGGTAGAATTTTTGGGGTCGATTATGTATACTATCATATCATCTGCAAGTGATATAGTGACTTCCTCTTTCCTAATTTGTATCCCTTTGATTTCCTTTTGTTGTCTTATTGCTCTTGCTAGAACTTCTAGGTATATGTTGAATAGATAGGGGAGAGTGGGCAGCCCTGTCTTGTTCCTGATTTTAATGGATTCCTTCAAGTTTCTCTCCATTTACTTTGATGTTGGCTATTTTTTAAGGGTCTGAACTCTTTTAAAGTAAGGAACACATACTTTACTTTCATATATACTCCTCAATATTTTGCCTTTCTGACTACTGTTTTTAATTAGATCTTTAATACAAGCAGATACACGATTGCTTTTCCACTCGAAAAGAATAAATAAAACCAGTTAAATAGTTGATAGAATTCCAGCTATGTTTTTCTTTTCTTACACAGTCCACAAGTATTAGGCATGCTGATTCCATTTGCCTATAACTCAAAAGGTAATATGGGCAAATATGGAGCCCTTAATTGCTAGGCAGAAAAGCAGAAATATAAGTGCCATGAACTACTGAAATATGAATTGCTATATTCACTCTGAAACTCATTAGAGCTTCATAGAAGTTATATAATAATTACATATTGAGACACTAAGGGTAAATTGTACGTGACAATTAACATATTATGTTGAATAATTGATGCATTTAAAAATATTAATCATAAAAACATTAAGTACCTATATCATTGTGTGGAAGTTTCAATCTACTACATACATAATAGTGGTTCAAATAAGTCTGTGCTACTTACTAAAATTAAATTTAACAAGGATATCCTCTTCATATGAAAAATGAAAACTGCTTACAGGACCTTCGTGGACCAATTTGCATGATGTGGCATTTCTGCAAAATGATATTCTAATTTCTATGAAAAATTCTTATAATTTGATTGGGAACTTAATGAAGCTTTCTGTTTTAAAATGACATGAAAGCCAGATTGTTAAGCTAATATTTAAACATTTTTTTTGCTTTACCATAATGCCCAATATTAGATTTGAAATTTTATTTTTAAGTGTGGGGTTTGTGTGTGTGTGTGTGTGTGTGTGTGTGTGTGTGTGTGTGTGCGCGCGCGTGCGCGTGCGCGTGCGCGTGTGTCTTCTGGGCAGGGTACTAAGACATCAGATAGGTGGCAGAGGGATGTCTCAGTTAGGTTCTGGTAACGGAGCTCTGGTCGATTTCATGTACTTTGCAGTAAGTGCTTGCAACCATTTGCCACCTGTACAGCTGCAAGGCTTTTGATTTTTCAATGAATAAATTTAACTATAAACCTGCCATACTAAAGTATGAAAAATAATCGAATCTGTACTCTAAAATATGGGTCTCTAAAACTTCTTACAAAGCTGATCTGACTGAATACACCCACAACAAAGCCATCATGACTAATCTGAAAAAGACTGCATTTGAGTAACAATTTTTTGATGATTCTTATTTTTGGAAACAGGCTTTGATCGTGCCTTTAATTAATCACCAAAACATGTATTGTCCGATTGCACAAACCACTTCCTTTAATCCCCCAGGGCATAGACACTCATCCGGATTCAACTGGGAACTCAAACCTATGTTTGGGATAACTGAGAGAAAGTTCTTTGTGCAAACTACTCTTGGAGGTGTGAGTATCAGATTCTACCGCTGAGCAGTGAGTGGTTTGTAGAGATCATTTACTTCTCCATTACCCAAATATAGCAAGATTTAATGATGAAGCAAGGAAAACTTCATTTCTATGAAACCAAAGTCTGGCCAAGCATGTGTTTCACCGGATATTTATAAATCAGTTATGTCTCACACATTCGATCTCTTCCTTCCATCGACTCACGAGAATGCGAGCAAAGCAGAGGTTCAGGTATTTGAATATGTGCTCGTGGCTCTAGTCCCATCTGTAGATTCATGGCTAGAGCACAACAGGCACTCAAAAATATTGAAAATAAATATAAATGAATGAATGGATTTAATGATAAAGCCTAAAAGAGATTATCGATAAGTAAGATGATTTAAGGGAAATGTGACTACAAATATTCACCACGCAAACGTCACATTTCTCACACTGTCGTGGTGAAAAGGAGTTGGAGTAGCAAACATGTTAACTGTGACCTACAGCTTCAAAAACATAATTTTGAGAAAGTGTGAGATCTGAACATTTAGCAGCGACCCATTAACCGTTATTTTTTTCAGAATGGGATTGAATAATCTGCTGGAATGCTGGGTTTACTTGCAATATTGAGACATCTCTAAAGTGAAGATTAAATAAGATTTTTGTGAGAATACACAAATTAATTCCATTTAACAGAGTTAGACATGAGAATCAAAGTGACTCACTAAGGCAGGGAAACACCCATTTCCATTTTATATTTGTTATTATTTACACCAAACATAATCCAATTAGTATATGAAACAGGTTTTAAGTATGTAAATAGATAATTTAAAAATAAATTCATTTAACATGTTCACACACATAAATGTTTCATGTGGCAAAGACCATTGTTGACAAAATCCTTAGAATGAAGTACATCAAGAAGGCAGGATTTATTATGTAAAATATCTTACTATTAAACCTAGTAGTTCGCTTTTAAAACATGAATTATACTGCACAATTACAAAATAGTTGCTTTTTATAGCAGAGTAAAACATAAAAAGACATACACCCAAATTAAAGGAAAAAAATGTACATCCAAAAAAAATCTGTTCATCACATAAAATAGAAACATATATATAAAATGTGGTTTAACAAATTAGATTGCCTTGTAAGTAGTGAAATTGAGTTATATTTTATAATACTGTTTACAACATGAAGCGTATATAAAATATAAATGTATTATTATTAAGACATTTCTCCATATAACAAAATAAAAAATGAGATGATTTACATATACAAAACATGCTTTTTCAAATAATGAATATGCATCACATTTCAAATCATGAAAATGGAGAATGACGTATGTTACACATGCAAGTTATAAAATTCAGAAATGGCGTGTACAATTTCCAATTTGGATTTATGATGCATTTTAATAAAGTTTATGGTTGTAAAAGTTTTATTATATTAACAATAAATATGTGATATAATAAACACAAGCCATAATAAAAGTATAATTTATAGAATTACAAAATACTATCTTATAAAAAGACTTAGTTTGCAATTCTTTTTTATTTTTTCCAATTCAAAGATTATGACACATTCATTTCTAATTATTATCTAATTCATCAAAATGTTTAAAAAACATTGTACTAAACTGGACTATGGGTCACCAAAAATTTAAAAAATGAATACATTTAATGTGCAGTAACAGTCAAAGAAGATTTTCATAGGTATTTGTTTGAGCATCGCTTTGTGAAGATTTTCTTCCCTGATCCTGTCATTTCTGTAATTTCATTATTTTATTTGAAATATGCCAGGGAAAGTTTTCAAAGTAAATAATAATAATAATAATGACATGTAGTGGTGAAAAATGTAGTAAACATTTAAAGTGAAAGCATGCAAAACAACGACTGCATCCATTTCTCTCCAAACTAAAATAATGCCAAAAGAAAATCCAAAGACTTCTAATTTTCCAATTATATTTGCGTTATCATTTACATATTTTATTAATTTTTGATCATTTGTGTCAATTTTTAGTTTCCTTTTCTCCTTGTATTGAGCATCATTTATAAAGGTTTGCACGGGAAAATTCCAACATGTGAGAACACTACCAAAGTCATTGAACTTGATGTGTAAAATCAAAGGATGCCTCTGCTTTGTTATGTCTGATGGCAGTATTCTTAATAAGCACATTTTAGTTCATAATTTTGCATCCGGAATGGAATAATAGCCATAAGTTCATTGTAGTTGAGATTTTTGCATTTCAAGTGTATTAATAGTCACAAGTTCAAAGCTGTGTCCATTTGGGTTAAATAGTTTGAGTCCATCCAATAATATGTTTACAAATTAGAGAAGTGGGAACTGAAATAAAAAAGTCTTTGAAAAGATAGAAAGCTGTGTTTTATTAATAAACTTCTTTATAACTGTCACTGTCCAGAAGCATTAAACGTTATGATCTAAACAAAAGTAACTAATAAAACAAGTTTAAGAATAATGCTATATTGATCTTATGTAGTTATCTTTTATATTGAAACCTGAAATTAATGTTCAATTTACATTTATGTTCAATCTATTTTTAATTTAAACTTCCTCAATAAATATGAATATAATTTACCCTGGAAATTAAGCAGCAACATTAAGATTTAAAAGTATTGTAGCTTGTGTTTGTTTGTGAAGTGATAAAATGTGGGGAAAATCATGTTGCTTAAACTTTTTTAAAGAAGTGATTGATTAACATGTATCTAATGATATCATGATCTGTTAGGAATATAGGTAAGTACATACTGATTAAGAATGTAATAGAGAACTAGGAAATAAATTTTATTGCTAAATGTTCATGTTTTTAAGTTACCCATATCTTTTATGCTTCATAGCAAATATAAATAAATATTAAGTTTTCCATTGGATTGGCTATTATGCATCAAATACAAACTGTCTTGCTGATACATGTCAAAAATGAACAAATAAAACTTTCACTAAAACTGAAATTCATAAGAATTTATTTAGCAAATTTAGTGACACATCTCTTGAACCCATACTGTCAATAAAATTATCATAAAACCAATATTAAGTTATCTGTGTCAAGTTATTTGACACACAAAATTAATCACATAACCTAAATTATTTAAAATGCTAAGAATTCATTTATCAAGTAACGAGTTTCTTTTGAAAATAGTTGGCAGGAATATTATGTTCATGAGACCATTGTGTTGATCACAATGGTAACATGTTTATATGTAAATATATAAATACTATTATACATAATGAATTTTATCAAAAATAAGTGAAAAAGACTTATTTATAATGCTCAAAAATAGAATCAATAAAATGTTTTTGACAATCTTGAGACTATTACCTTCCTTTTAAATAATCATTTATTGTTTTATGTGTTGATAAAAGTTAAGCTACAATGTAAAAGATAAGCACCTAGTTATTTTGGAAACCCCAACTACACATCATTTGTAGAAATCCACAAAACATGAGTTAGTCTTTGTTATTATTAAGCACAGTTCTCTTCCGAGAAGCCATAATGATGACAATGAAAACCCACTACATAGATTTTGATTGAGAATAATTGCAAGCATAATATGTCTTGTTAAATCTCCCTACAACTATCTTTTAACCTGATAGTTTAAATCTCATCAGATTTAAAGAGATCTTCTCGTCAAATAGAGAAGTATTTGGAATCAATAGTTATCCCCAAACAAAGAAAATGCGGCATTTACTATATATATATATGGAAGTTTCAGGTATTATTATGAAAAAATGCAATATACCATTTTCTGATATGTCATATCTGAACCAGTACCTGTTCTGTTTCTAGTAAATCATATGAAATAATATTAACTTTAAAGCAGACACTATATTCTTTATATATTTATTCTACTCATCCTTAAAATGTAAGTTTAAATATTTACCTAATACTGACCAGAAGATAAATATGTAAAAATGAAAAAAATATGTAAAATGTTTAAATACACAGTTCTCTTCTCCCTCAGAAATGCATACTTTATTCTATAGTTTAAAATTAAATACCATTAAGTTCTTGACTGATAATGTATAAATAATACTAGAAAATTAGACAGGCCCAGGTATGTCCAAAGGATATATGAGGAGATATATCATGCAACTGAGTTTATATTTCACACCCAAGAGTGGAAACATAAGGAGAATGTCATATGCATGCACAAAAAAAGAGGGTATAAAAAGAAAACATTTGATAATTGGAAGTTTTCTTTTATATAGTCTTTTATATAGTCTTTCAAGTTTCCTTTCATTTCATGACACTTGTTTCTAATATACATAAGAAATATATATATATATATATATATGTGGAGAGAGAAAGAAAGAGAGAGAGAGAGAGAGAGAGAGAGAGAGAGAGAGAGAGAGAGAATAAGAAGCATTTCTCTGACTGCTCTCATTGCTACTTAATCCTGAGAAATATCATTGTCTACAGGAATACCTATTGCTTTGTTTCCTTTTCCATGTCTATTCCATCCTGAGAAGAAAGGTGCCCTAACTTTAAATGTGTCTTTTAAAATACACCTTGTGTTATGTTTATACATATTATATGAATTAAAGAAATAAAGCAGCCGATCTCATGTCCACCATTTTCTTTGTGTGTATGTATCCAGATAATCAGATGATAATAAATTGTTTTTTGTAGGTTTAAGTGTTTTCCACTCTGTCTATTACTTTCTGTAAGGTATGAGTACTATAGAAATGCAATCTTGACTTTCCCCTTCAGATTTGTAATTACTTGTTTTCCCCAAGGTAAAGAAATTCTAGGCAAAAGACTATTTAATGATACTGATAAACCTGCTTAACGCAAACATAATCATGATCACTCACAGTTACTCTATGACCAAAAGATCTTGACACTTTAATCACAGCTGAGTGCAAGAGAGGTATGGGTGGATAGGACTGAGGTAGCATACTGGAGGAAAGACTATAATGGGTTTTATTATAGAAAGATTGTTGAGAAACTAGTGAAAATTGTCATAAGCAGTTTGAAATAATGGCAGCTAATGCAAACCCAGGCCCAAACGTTCTTGTTTTCCTGAACCAGAAACTGTGTAAAACATTTGCACATTTTATAATAGAAAATGTATAGTAGGAAAATTTCCTTGAAAAAGTCATTGTATTGAAAATAACATGTAAAGAAGGGGAGGGGGGAGGGGGATGTTTGCCCGGAAACCAGGAAAGGGAATAACACTCGAAATGTATATAAGAAATACTCAAGTTAATAAAAAAAAAGAAAATAACATGTAAGATGGAAATATAACTATAAGTGTTACAGTTAAAGTAAGCATTGCAATGCTAGTTATAAAAATGTCCATACTATACACTAATGGCACAGGTCTACGTGGTTTATATTTAGCATGAATTGTGCATGAATTTTAGATGGAGTGTGGAACAAAGGATATATTATAACTAAAGGATAACTTTAGTTAATAAAAGAAAACAGTGAGAAAGATCACAGAACCAATCAATTTTAACACTGTGACATTGTGTCAATCCTCTTTGACTCTTAATTGTCTAAGAATACAGAGTTTAATCTTTAGGGTAATATATGTTAGTTTATTAGATAGTCTCTCTTTTAAAGGCTCCCTGGAGATGAGATACATTAATTTTAATAGATATGCTTTAATTACAAAGGAATTTTATATAATGAAAAATAGAATATGGACAGTGAACTGTAAATAAAATTGCAAGTTATCTGCCCTTTTGTATCTTTGCAAATATTACAAAAAAAAACGAATTTTGCATTCACTTCTGAGAAAACAATGCTGTACATGTGCAAATATTATTTAGAAAGAGATTCTTTTCTGTCAATCCTTATGTTTGCATTTTAAATATTCTAGGTTTAAAATTACTACATCCACCCTTTCTCTCGTTCCTTCCCATATCCAGACACATATTAAGTACCATATGTAAAACACACACACACACACACACACACACACACACACACACACACACACACACACACACCACCACCACCACCACCACCATCACCACCACCACCACCACAGTATTTTTAGCTCTTTCTATGAAGGCTAATGGTAATATAAATAATAAAAACATGTTTCATATTGTGCTCTCATGGAAAAATGAATGAAAAACTGAACTATTCTGACTCGAAACATTGAAGCTTTTAAATGATGATCATTGCTTTTTAGCTTATAATAGGACAAGATTATTCCTGTTAGAAAATGAAGGAATATTGCTTAGATATAATAATTCAGAAAAAAATATAGCAAGGGAAGACACACACACACACACACACACACACACACACACATATATATACATATACATATATATATATATATATATATATATATATATATATTCTAGGCACTGTAAATTATTTGGCATGATAGAAACTGTGAGAAAAATAACACTAGACACTAAACATTAAAAAATGAAGACATTTCAACTTTGCTTCAAGAAACAGTGTATCAAAAAGAATCTCAAGCAGAAGATTGATGTAACAAGATTGGCATTTTTGGAAAGTCCGTTCTAACTGTAAAGTGGACAAGATGTTAAAGGCAGATATGAATGGAGGACAGGATAAACATTTAATATATACAGTTATATAGCCATGAAATGCTTGAAATTAAAATCCTAGATTTATTAAATACAAACATAAAACAGCTAAGTTGGAATGTCAGGAAATCTACAACTTGATTTTTGTGATGTTGTTTTGTTTATGTTTCTCCTCATTTAATTTTGATGACATGTGTATTATCTACACATTTATAATGAAATATTATTTATTTGAAGAGAACATTTTGAACATTATATGAAAATTATAATTTTAAATTATTTTATTACTAATTCTGTAAATTCCTTGTATGTACAGTAAATAAAATCAATTAAGAAAATATTGATCCTTTGAATAAGAGTGTGCTTTGATTGATACTATGAAAATTCCTGGAGTTTCACAGTGTACATGATGACATCACAAAGACAAGACTTTTGAAAACATTTTTTATTAAGGAAAAATAGATGACAAGTTTACAATATGTTCAACATCCCTTTACTCCACTTATTCTTACTGCTGCTACATTATGTTAACTAATAAAATCTTCAAGCACTTTTAATCTTGAAATACTATGAAATTGTAAGTTACTACCTAAGAAAATAATATTGATAAAAATAAAGAATTTTGTCGTACATGACATAAAATTGAAGCTTTCCTAAAAATGTAAATCCTTATGTAGAATAAATAACAAATACTGGATAAAATTTTCTAATCTGTACTCATGTATTAAAACATTTTTAGGTGTTTAGTCTTTTAGAGATAATAACAAATAGAAACTATAGGAGTCAAAGGAGTCAGTCCCATCCACTTTCCTCTCTCTCTCTCTCTCTCTCTCTCTCTCTCTCTCTCTCTCTCTCTCTCTCTCTCCCCCTCTCATTAACACATACACATAAAAATTACTGAGCAATTGTTATATGCCATTAGAGCACTAGAGTTACAACATTTTAAATGACTATATAAGACATTATCTATAAAGTTTTGATCACTTCTTACACCATATCTAGGAGTCCATACTTTTGTCCTGACTCTATTCAAATTATAGGTGTAAATGATTGATTAAATGCTTTCTTCCAAGTTGTTCATGCAGTTATCAAGAACTTAAGAACTTTGGATTTTTATGGAATTCAATGCTGAATAAAAAAAGCAAACTGTTTTCTGCTACTCTGACCCCAAAGCTACAGGAGTAGCATTTTCTTCCCAGTAAACATACATGCCTGCAAATGTATTTGAATGTAAGAACAAAGTTACATTTTCTGCACGTTTGCCTTTACTTTGCAAATACATATCATAAATTCTTGATGTGAATACATAAATTGTATACAGCAATGTCTAAGTTTGTTCTCTTTCAAGTAATTTAGTTTCTGCATGACATATGACTTCTTTGTTACTGCATTTACCTCTTTAATAGTTGCATGTTTCCTTTTATAAAATCATCTTAATAATCTAAGAGTATCATCTTTTAAAAGAAATCATCTCACCAATTAGTAAAGCCCATTAATCCTCTTCATGGTTCCTGAATACACTTCTGCTTGTTACCATCTCCCAACATTCAATATGAACCAACTATCTGAGAACTTATGTTATTTAAACTGTACCTTTTATAAAGATGCTTTCAAATTTCATAAAATTTTATGAAACAAATACTCATTTTCTGTTCCATAATTTTATATTTAGTGGGAAAATTCTTTATTAATAATACAAAAAAATGAACTTAAGGATATCTTTCTCTAGATTCAAATTCTGTTAAATGCATTACACGATGAATATTGTTGGCATATTCCATATAGTTTCTGGTATGAATAGCTTAGCTTGGGTCTGCTGGGAGCTTGTTGAATTTTGTCTTTCTTTTTAAAAAAATTGTATTGGTTATTTTGTTTATTTACATTTCAAATGTAAATAAACCACCCATGCAACCTGCCCCCTCCCCTACTTCCACTCAGGTGCTCCGGCCATTCACCCACTGCAGCGCCATTGCCCTAGCATTTCCCTATGCTGGGGCATCAAGCCTTCACGGAACCAATGGCTTTCCCTCCCATTGATGCCAGACAAAGGCATCCTACGTATTCCTTATCCTTGGATGTGTACTGAGCTGCTGTTGTATGCTCCTGTAACTTTAACGTGATGGATATTGGATTTTGTGAAGAAGTTTTCTGCAGCTAATGAGATAATCATGTGGTTTCTATCTTTGAACCTATTTACGTGGTTGATTGTTTTTAGTGATTTACATCTGTTGAACCATCCATGCATTTCTAATGTAAAATTAGAGCATTTGCTCATCAGGAATATCTATATTTATTTTTTTTGGCTCCTTTTCTGTTTGACATAGGGTAATATTGGCTCCATAACCATAATTTGTAACTGTTTTTTTTCCTTTTCTATATTGTAGCATTACTTAGAGATTATTGATTTTAGTTCTGTGAGGTCTGGTAAAATTCTTTGAGCTCCATCTGGCTCTGGACTTTTTTTAGTTGAGAGACTTAATTAATGTTGCTCTTTCATTTGTTGTAATGAGTCTATGTAAGTTACTTACTTCATGTGAGTTTAACTTTTATAGATCATACACACTTAGAAATTCACATAATTTTTTTATTTTTCAGTTAAATGGAATTTTAAAAATCAAATGTTTCTCAATAATTCTTTTGGCCTATCAAATCTTAATCTTTTCAAATAACTAAGACTTAGTTTTACTGCCTCTTTGTATTTCAAGTTATTTTCCATTTGGCATTTAGTTATTTCTTCCCATCTACCATTGTCAGCTATATTTTGTTCTTGTTCTTGCAAAAGCCATAAGGTGAGTTGAGTTAAGCCACTAGCTGGTATGGGGGTTTAAATATGTATAGTTCTCATAGTCTCATGTGTTTGAATGCTTGCCCAGAAAGGGTGGTGCTATTAGAAAGTGTGGCCTTAAGTGAGAGATTGTCAGGGCTCAAAGGGGAGAACCCTAGATGAAGTGCCTTACAGTGGGGAGAGGGAACTTATTGAACCCACCTCCAGCAGAAAGACAGGGCATCAGGTGAGGGATGGGGTTGCTATGCCACAGTCAAAGCTGTAACCTATAATTCTTCCTATCTGAAAGAAACACAGGGTTGGAAATGGAGGACAGCCTGAGGAAAAGAAGGTCCAGCAACTGTGTCAAAGTAGCTCAAGGGGAAGCCTCAAGACTTGACACCATTACTGAGACTATGGTGTGTTCACAAAAACGTACCAATCATTACTGCCCTCCAAAAGACCCAACAAGCAGCTGAAAGAGTCAGATGCAGATATGTGCACCCAACCAATGAACAGAAGCTGCTGACTGGCCTGGTTGAGTTAGGGAAAAGCTGGAGGAAGCTGATTAGAATGGCAACCCTGTAGTAGGGCCAGCAGTCTCAATTAAACTGGACCCCCGAGATCTCTCAGACACTGGATCACCAAGCAGGCAGCACACACCAGCTGAGATGAGGCCCCCAACACATATACAGCAGAAGACTCCCAGTCTGGGTTAAGTCAGAAAGATGCATCTAACCCTCAAGAGACTGGAGGCCCCAGGAGTTTAGAGGTGGTGAAGTGGGTGGGGTGGGGGCATTCTTATGGAGAGGTAGGGGGGGCGAAGAGGAGGTATGGGATGTGAAACAGTAGGGGAGTGGTCCAGGAGGGGAATAAAATTTATAGTGTAAAAATAAATAAATAATTTAAGAAAAAATGGTGTGGCCTTTTTGGAATAGGTATGACCTTATTGGAGGAAGTATGACACAACAGACTTTGTGGTCTCATATGTTCAAGGTAGGCCCAGTAGAGTTCACAGTTCCTTCTGATGGCTGCAGATCAAGTTTTAGAACTCTTAACTCCTCTCCACTACATTGATCTATGAGCTGTGGTGATTATAGACTAAACCTCTGAACTGTAAACTAGCCCCAATCAAATGTACTCTTCTTAAAAGGAGTTGTGGTTATGATGTCTCTTTAGTGCAAGGGTCGTTGGAGTCGCTAAACTTTCGTTAATTCACCTAGCAGTATAAACTTATTTCTCAATGCTGCCATCCTGTGTTCCACACATTCTTATGTGTGTACATTCATTGTCATTTAATTCTAGAAATAAGTGAATTTCTTTTGAATTCTTCCTTGACTAAGTAGTGCACTTTTTAGTCTCTGAGTTTACGTGTTGTCTACTGTTCCTATGAGAATTGATGTATAGATCTTTCCCCCATTTTTCAGGATATTATTTCACTTTTCATATACTTTTTTTGTCCTATAATTTTTTCTTTGTGTCCTATTACAAAGTTGAATAGAGTTACCGTAGCTACTGTAAAATCAATGTGTATTCTTAGGCTTTGGTTGTTATTATCTATTGATAACTATTATGTAAATTTCATTCATAATGCTATTAATACTACTGCCTCTTAAACATAAACAAAATATGATGTATTTTATTTTTCCAGATACCCTATGTATTAGTGAGTGGCTGTTTTGGGGTTAAGCTGGGTTTAAACCTACTAGGGTGTCTTTTATGAAGCTTGATATAATTGCATTTACAATGTGTATTTAGTAAATTGTAATATGCTTCTGTTGAATTATTCTTTGGGCATTATAAAGTGACTTTTCTTTTTGAGGAATGCTTTTGTTTGAAGTGTAGTTATTTTGATGCTTTAATATCTATGACTGATTATTTATTCTACTTACATTAATACTATTTTATACAATTTTTTATCTAAAATCTCCTGTTTTTAATGCAATCTTCTGGACTCTCTGTTTATTATGAAAGAAAACGCATTGATACTGGACGTTAAAATTGAGATAATGATATCAATTCCTGTTATTTTGTCGATTTTTTTCATCAAATTTTTTTGTTGAAAACCTGAAATTGGTTATTTAACTCATGTGTACTTTTTTCACTTCAGACCAAAGCATCCCCTCTAATATCCTCTGGAGAAGTGGCTTGTTCTATATTTACTGTGGAAAGCTCTCAATTATGTTTCACGTTTAATAGATTGTTTTGTGGTATACAAGAGGCTGAGCTGTCATTTTTCTCTCAGAACTTCAATACTCAGGATTTCTGGCTTTCAAAGTTTCAGAATAGCAATGTGACAATTCACAGACCCAAAGAACCAGGGTTGTAAAGAAATCCAAGAAAGGATTCAGGAATCTCACACAGAGGGGGAAAATAAATAGTCACTGGAGGTGGATGGAAAGAGGGAACTCTGTAGGAGAGGAAATAAAAAGGGGAATAGGTATGGAGATCAGTTGTGAGGACAAAGAGTACAGGAGAGAGCTGGGAGTAAGCGTTGAAATTGGTGCAGGGCCTCTCTCCTATCTGGCTGGAGGCCTGGTTTGGGGATTGGATACACAAAGTCTATAGTAGTTGAGATTACTTCAGAGGGGGTATAGAGACTGAAGTGGGTTACCTCTGATATCCAAGCAAGACTTCTAAAGGAATAAGGGGATATCTATCTACTCATAAAACATTTAACCCAAATCTGTCCTACTACAAACTATACAGGAATAAAGATGTAGCAAAGACTGAAGGAAAAACCAACCAATGATTGCCCTAACTTGAAATCCCGCTTATGTGAGCGAGACAACACCCGACACTATTAATGATACTTTGCTATGCATGCAGACAGGAGCCTAGCATGACTGTCTTCTGAGAGGCTTCATCCAGTAGCACATGGAAGCAGATGCAGACACACACAGCCAAACATCAGGGAAGTCTTTTGGGACAGTCGGGCAAGGAAATGAGCGAGCTGGAACAGTCTATGTCACCATAGGAAGACTTACAGAGTCAATTAAGAGGACCACGGGAGCTTACAGAACCTAGACCACCAACCAGGGAGCATGTAGACCCTGCACATTTGTAGCAAATGTGAAGTTTGGTCTTCATGTGGGTCCCCTAACAAGTGGAGTGTGGGTTGTCTAGAGTTCTCTTCCTTGCCATTGGATTCACTTTCCCTGACGCGACTGCCTGGTTGAGCCTTAGTGGGAGAAGAAGAGCCTGTTCTTGATGAGACTAAATGTCCTAGAGTGGATGGTACCAAAGGGGGACTCCCTTCTCTGAGGCGAGCAGGAGGGAACAGTGGAAAGAAAGAAGGTTAATGGATGGGTCTTAGAGGAGAGGAAGGATGGGGTGTGATCTTGATGTAAATGGAATAAAAGTGTAATATATTGTAAACCAAAGTTTCTGTCAGATAATCAAGTTTTATTCTAAAAGTCTGCTTCTCTAAGCTACCTAGTCTTTTTCTCATTAAGCATTATATGCATTTTCTGTACTTCAAATGTTTTAAGCATAATATACAATGGATAATTTCTTTTCTGACCCTGCTTATTTTCTGTTCTGTGTGCTTCTTTTACAAGGACTAGAATCAAGACTAGAATGTGGCCATTCCTCATAATAGTAAGAAATATTGCATAATAAGAAATGCAGTCAGCTTTCATAATCACACTAAAAAGAGAAACAGATTTTGGACAAATTTTTGTTCAAGGAAAAACATTTAGGTCCAAAGAAAAAGTCACAGGTATGCACTATGATAAGGCAAGTCCTTGAAAAACTTGGCTTTGAACTTATAATGAGCATATTATAATGAAACACTGCTTTGAACTTAATATCAGCATCCTACTGTAACTCCCATTTTATGTAACATTTTATGTATGAGGTAATTTTTTAAAGAACTTTATATCTAAGAAAGTATAAAAAGACCAGAGAAAAGAAATAAAGTTGTTGATTTAATGGTTTGGCTTAAGGTGATATGACTCATCCATCATTCCATCCATCCAAATGCATATGTCTGTTTGTTTACATGTATGTGTGCAGGTATATGTATATATGTAAGCATGCATAAAATATGTGAGCATGCATGAATATTTGTGGAGTTGATTGTGACAGAGAGTTGGGCCCAGACAGAGTGTGGGTCCATGAATATATATGTATAAAACATCTTCATTATCTTCCTTTCCTTCCTCTATGGTTCACAAAAAACCACCTTAGCCAGAGAGACTTCTAGCTGATTCACTGAGAAGAGAGCACTAGCAATAATTCCTTTTACTTAGTCCCCCCACCACTGTTTTACAGTGACATGCTAAATGCCAGAGGCTGCCATTTCTGGCCTCAGAGGAAATCAGGAAAGCCAGCTACCACTGCAATGTAACTTAGACTCACGACAGGTAAACATTTTATTATAAAATGTAACCCTAAGTATCTCACAAGAGCAAGTCTTGTCCCTGCTGCTGATGCTCTTTCCCCTTGGTTACAAACAAAAGAGGACCAGAAAAAACAACTGGGGCTGGCCCCAGCCAAATATTACTGATCTGCATGAGGGACTGTTTCTACTGAGTTATCTGTTCTATAAATCTTGTTGTATCTCTTTAGCGTGTTTGTGTGTGTGTCTGTCTGGTATGTGTGTGTGTGTATGTGTGTGTGTGTGTGTGTGTGTGTGTGTGTGTGTGTGTGTGTGTGTGGTGTCCCCTTCTACCATGCATGTATTGGGATTGATCCTAAGTTATTAGGTTTAGTATTCACTATTTTTTCTTTTCTGCCACGTCATATTGTACAACATTTACATTATTTCAAATTTAATTATGTCCTATGGCATTTCTTGTGTCATGTTTATAAAATCAGGTTCATTTTTAGTTCAGATCATGTATGTTGAAAGCAACATTTAAATC
The DNA here is from genome assembly GCF_021556685.1 of Rattus norvegicus. NCBI lineage: Eukaryota > Metazoa > Chordata > Mammalia > Rodentia > Muridae > Rattus > Rattus norvegicus. The sequence goes on from NC_141540.1 coordinate 89,263,294, forward strand.
AATAATGCCAGGAATAAATATCAAATTAATAGCAATAATATATCCAATTTGATTTTATTATTTAATACAGATGTGCACACATGCTAAATTTCCATTCTATTTTAAACACTGGTATATATGAAGACACAACTGTAAACAAAAGCAGTAATTTGATAAAAATAAACAAGGAAAAAAACAAAAGAATATTAGGTCATTGAAGTAGCTTAAATGTATTCATAGATTTTTGGAAATTCTTGACATAAAAAAAAAGTTTAATTCTCTGTATCACTTCAATGCTACTTTTGTTTGGACTATCTTCCTGATTTTACATATCCAGTAAAATTGGGCTTAAAAATTTTGTGAAAGCTATAGAATTTGGATATTAGCTTTTAACTTGTGTTCCTGAATCTGCCGTACATGAAATATCTCTGAGATCATATTCACAAACAGAAAAAGTGAAGTACCAGTTTACAACAGGAGCATCAGTTGAGAAGGCCTATGTTTACCTTCGAACCCAATAGTCCATGCAGCTTTACGCAGCTACTTTTGTTCACAGAAGTCTTATGCTCGTCATGTAAGTGTGCAGATTGAAGCAGTCCTGCTTAAATGTGACAGAATGGGAGTGACGCTTTACTATTTCAGTTAAATGACATATGTGGTGAATGGCCAGACTTCTACACTAAAAGATAACAGAAGCACAAATGTAGGCAGTGAGCTTAAAAAACAGGCTTTCTGGAGAAATTTTATTTCATTTAAATCTAAAAAAAGGTGTATTCATTCTTCATTCCTCCTTCTCTCTCTTCATTATCATTTGTATTGAAAGTAGACATATTTGATAAAACGCTCTGATTGCATTTCACTTCCACAAATCCCCTCCCACCCTAATCTATACCTATTTCCCCTGTCTCTATTTCCTGCTGTAGGACTGTTGTCTTTGTTGTTCGGTGAGCTGTGAGAGAGGTATGGACTCATAGCACAGACTATTCTGGAATTCAACTCATGGTAATCCATCTCCCTCAACATTCCATGTGTTAGCATTACAAACAGGGACTGTCAATCCTGGCTAGGTGTTTTCAAAAGGAGGGGAAACAGGTAAAGAGTATTAAGAGTGCTTTCGAGGCCTTGGGGCAACACTCATCTAGAGAGTATGTAGTGTGGGTAGGGAACAATTATTGTAGTCACAAAAACTATTGGAACTGAGCTGAGAAGTGCAGGCACATAGCATAGAATGACAATGTGGTATTGCACACCGTGATAAAAGCCGTGAGCTGATATATGAACGTGGGAGAAAGCCCACATCCAATACACCCCTACCCACCCGAGTCTCCCCACCTCCCTGTCCCTCTTAATATCATGTATTTTAAAACCAAAGTACCACTGCTATACAAAAATCTTCCATAGTTATGAAAAACATAAAACAATTAAAAAAAACCTTTCTGACTAAACAGTAAAGTTTTGGTATGCTATAGTGTTTCATGGCTGTAGTCTAATTACTTGGCAGCTAAGTCAGCTAGTTGGTTTGACACTAGCCTGTGTCACCTAGAGACCCCCATCTTAAAAACCAAGTTATAAACCAAATCAAGCCAAACAAAACAAAACACAGAAAGAGTTTTTCTAAACAGTACTTTGTAAAGCTTTTCCAAATGGTATTTAGAATGGCTTACTGAGTTACAAATAGCTATTGCTGGCAATTATTTTTCCAAGAATTTTAAGATCTTTTAAATGAGGAATGGAACTAGGCTCTAGAGTTTCAGTAAGTAGATAGAACATTGCATAGGGTTTTCTGGGACATCGGGGGTTCTCCAAGCTCCCTGTCATGCCATATGGCCAACTCCAGTCTGTCTGCAAAGATGGTCAGCTGGCGTGCATCTTTATGATACGCTATAATTCAGACTGTGTTCTCCAAAACTGCATTCTCCTTTTAGAACAAAGATACCTCTGCTATAAAATCCCACCGGATCCATTCCACTCTAGTTTTACTGACTACAGTAAATACACATTTATAAGAGAAAATAATTTCCAGGTTTAATTAAGATGAAATTTCATATAGTGCCCACTAAAACTAGAATTACATAATATGGTATTAGGCAGTAATATAAGCTGATGTTTTCTGTGTATAAAAACAAAATAGGTAGCAAAGAAAATATTATTCAATAAAGGTAAAATTATGTACATAAATACCATCTGCTGCAATTCATGCTGTCCCAGGAAATTGATTTACAATAATTAGAAGCCACTTCTGTTGTGGCTACTAAACATATGGTTTTGGCTTTTGTAAGTGAAAGTAATTGGGATCATTTCTAATCATTGTAAAACAAGTTCACAGATTGGTTGTACGTTATATGGGGATAAAAATTGATTTGAAATTAATTCTGGGTTTAATACAACCTATGATCAAACTATTAATAAAGCTATTATTGATTTTCTTTATTTGGTTATTTATAGAGTTTAGACAATATTTCAAATTACTATTTTGAATATACATTCATTGTATTTCTATTAAAATTATTTTTGAAATCTCTCTTAATAAACAGTGTTAGTTTGACAGTTAAAATAAAAAGCATGTCCATTTAGGGAAATATCAATATTGACTGCTAATCAATAGCTCTACTTCTTAGCCAATAAATATTACAGTAAATCACAAGTGGATCTATAAACATCTCAGAAATGAAGCACTCTCAGTGGTGACACCTTTTTTCTTTAATTCTCTTTTACAGTCCAGTCTGCATGCCCCTCTTGGTGTGTCTCCTCCTCCCACAGACTGTGCTACCCACCCTATACCTCTTCCCCCACCCCTGGCTCCAAGAGGATGTCCCCACCCCAACCCCCATCCCACCGGACCTCCTCACTTCCTGGGGTCTCAAGTCTCTCAAGGGTTAGGTACCTTTTCTCTCACTGAGGCCAGCTGGATCAGTCCTCTGCTGTATATGTGTCAGGAGCCTCATACCAGCTGGTGTATGCTGCATGATTGGTGGATACTTGACTCCACTATGACCAGCAGCTATCATTTGTGAATCCCTCCTCAAATTTTCAGTGTTGTGTGTTCTAATTAATTGGTTGTACGTCTTAATGTCTGTACCACTGTGTTCTAGGTTGGAAAATTTTCCCACTGTGGCAATGACTTCAGGTGTATTCTCTTCCATATTCAGGGTATCTAATTTTATGTTGCAGTTCATGATTCGTTTAGAAATTTTCATAATATGTGATATAAGAATACAACTCCATTATCCTACATATGCACATAGGTAGCCAGGTTAACAAGAAGCATTTGTTTGAAATGCCATCTTTTTACCATGTTTATTACTGGCTTCTTTGTCAAATCTCATAGCTATAGGATTGTGGGCTAATGTGTTCTTGATTCTATACCATTCATCATTTTGTCTGCTTTTATTTTCTTATCTCTGTAGATTAACTGGAAAGGATGATATTTAATCAGGATCTTTATGATTTTTTTATTGTTCATGATGGTTCTATGTCAGGCATCACACTATGTAAAAAATGTTCATGTAAAGCAGGAACTAACATATGAAATTAATAAAACCAATGTGTTTTAATTCAATAAATTATGAGATGAAAACATGGTCATAGAAGACAATATTGAACACATGGCTCTTTTGGTGAAGTTTAGCCTAAGTAATGTCTGCTAATTTTAATTAAGGAAAAATATATTGCACTGAGTTTTTGACCATGAGACCAAAAAGCTACAGGAAGATGTCAGAGCATAATTTTTCAGCCTCAATTTCCAGCAAATAAAGCTCTAAGTTGGCATAGAATGTAATATCCAAAAAGTCACGGAGGAAATGCTAAATTTTAGGAAATTAATGTGAAATTATAAGAGATGAGTTTTGTTTTCTCATTGTTAGTAAGCAAGGGAGAAGAGAGAACTGAATTAATTGTAAAACAGAACACTTTTCTCTCAGTAGATAGAGCCTCTGCTTGTCTGCACTAATGATCATGAACATGTGTGTGTGTTTACATGTGTATGCATGCACTAATATGTGTGCACCTACATGTGTGAAAGGAATTGACAATAGTGACTGCTTGTAACTCAGAGGAGAAATATGTCATATGGTAACATGTGAAAGCTAGAAAGATTAGCTCTTTTCCTTGAGAGCACCCTAAGCATAAAATAGAAATACTATTTATAAGCTTTCTGTAGACAGATGCACTTTGGCTAATGCTATGAAGTAAAAATCAGAATATGAAAAGCCATGAGTTAGATCACAGACTAGGGAATTGTCTTGCATGAATATTATTATCCTGAAAAATTGTAATAAGTACTGAGAGTTTTAAACAATCCAATGACTAATTGAAACCAATGTTCCAAATGCATACCAGACCGACTGATAAGAATGAGAAGGCTGAGGTTCACAGTCCCTGACAGGAGCAGATGCTGTGAACAGCAGGGAGAGGCCTGAGTAACTGGCATGAATGTGAATGTGAATGATGTTCTTGCATGACCCAGAGAACTAATCATGTGCACAGGACAGTACAATCAAAAAACCCACATAGGAGATTTGCACTTGATCTTAGTAAGAAGAATAAAGTTGGCCATCTCTTAGGGTTCAGCCAATGAGAATACCAAAGTATTCCAGCGTGTAGTGGTCAGTGGAGGTAAATAATGAGACCTGCGGTATGATTTAAATCATATAAGAATAATGGACTGATAAATCCTAAGGCTGTTTGAGATTTGATGTGGTACATGGAACAACAGTATTGGAACACTGTCCTTCACCACACTCTATCATACTAAAATGTAGAATATGACATGGTCACTTAAATTCTTTTCAGCTATTTAGAGAGGTAGGGATAAAATAAAAGATGAAACCATTCAAGTATTATTTGTAGAGTACTTGACTCTTTGTCAATGGTGACTTTGAGAAGAGTACATGTTTTATAACTTGAAAAACTAGTGAGAAATAGACTTGGTCAGATAAATTCAAAATAATTTTCAGATAAATTGTAAATAATACCAGAATGAACCAATTGATGTCTTTACATATGATGCACATGTGTATATGTATACATATATATGGAAGAAGACACAAATTGATATAAATGTGTATGTACACATATATATGCATGTGTATGTGCAGTATATAGCAGCAATTAGTAAAATAAAGAGGCCCAAACTTTGAAAGATAGCTAGAATGGAGAATAAGGGAAAAGGAAAATTATGTAACTATACTATAGAAAAATAAAATTAAAAAGTAAAATTGTGAGGCAGGCTCTGAATGGCCGTTCCTTCAGTCTCTGCTCTAAACTTTGCCTCCATATCCCCTCCTATGGATATTTTTGTTCCCCCTTTTAAGAAGGAGTGGAAGCATCCACATTTTGGTCATCCTTCTTCTTGAGCTTCCTGTGGTCTGTGGATTGCATCTTGGGTAATTCCAGCTTTTGGGCTAATATCCACTTATCAATGAGTACCCCAAAACTAGATAAGATTGATGAAACTAAGAAGTACATGCTGAAAGGAACCAGATATAGATCTCTCTTGAGAGATAACCAGAACATGTCAAATACAGAGATGAATGCTAGCAGCAGACCCCTGAACTGAGAACAGGATCCCCCTTTGGGGGAAAGACTATACAAGGACTGACCCAGGGTTCCAACTGCATATGCAGCAGTAAATAGCTTTGTTGGGGCACCAGTGGAAGGGGAAACCCTTAGTCCTGCCAAGGTTGAACCCCCAGTGCAGGGGAATGCCCAGGGAAGGGAAGGGGGTGGATGGGGGTAATACTCTTATGGGGGAGAAGGGGATAAGGGGCTTATGGACGGAAAACCAGGAAAGGGAATAACATTTGAAATGTAAATAAAGAAATATATCCAATAAAAAAGTAAAATTGTTCTAAAATTATTGTGAGTATTGATAAGTCAGATAGGTCAATAGCAGAGATAATTTAATAATACATGAACTATTTTAACGGATTATACTAAATAATAAGCTGTATGGATGAACTTTTATCATAAATGTGCTGAATGTCCATATTGTGTCTTGACAAGGCCTTGGCTTTTATTTTTAAAGTAGCATTTTGGTATTGTTTGGATGATATCTCATAAGGAAGCAACAGAGTCAGGGGACAGACCTGACATTCAAGGCTAGTGACTGTCAAAGGACAGGAGTAGTATTTCTTTGAAAATAAAATCCTGGAGAAACTATTCTGTGGTTAAGAGTGCACATTGTTCTTTCAGAGACCATGTATTCAACTCTGAGTAATCCCATGTGACTCACAACCAGTAAGTCTATCTCTAAGAGATCCATTTAACTCTTATCTCTATCTGTGCCTGCAAGCATGTCACCTATACAAACTCATGGAAGCATACATAAATACATATTCATTAAAATGAATTGTCAAAGCCTTTAAAATAGGGAGACTATGTTGATTCACATTGTTAACTAATGATTGCAAAATAATTAACACAAACATGATTTTATCATATTTCTTTAAATATCAACTATAGATGTGAGATTAGTCTATATATACTTGTCAAATGACATTGGAGTTTAAAAAAACAACATGTAAAACATCATATTATATTTCTATCAGACAACGCAATTCCAGGGATATATACACTTTCAGTTACCACAATATGTAGGCAATTAAGAGTATAACTCGATATTATCTGGAAAGTTCTAGTGGTCAACAAAGCACAGAATGCTGTCTTTATGGTGAACCCTTTTACTGAGGATATCTTATACTTTGGTTGCCGAACCTAGAGAGATCAATCTCAAATTTATCAGGAAACTTCTTTCCTGCTAAAGACATTTTTCAGTACCAGAAGTTGCTATGGAGGTTGTTGTGGGAAAATTTTATCCATGGATTTTGGTAACAATTAGAAAAATTATAAATATTTCTTTAGAAAATTAAAAATAACTGGAGTTTAAGTATTTAAATTATGAATAATTGCGTTCCCTTATATAAGTAACTAAAATGATTATAATATTGTTGCTGAGTTTTAATTCATTGAATTGGTTTGTGAATTCATGAGTCCGAAAACAGGCTTAATCAAACAAGTAGGAGAGATTACTTGTCTTTAATCTCAACAGCCTTCACAGTTCTCCTTCTGGGGTTCTAGTGAAGCACCTTGGCCTGTGAAATGTAATTAAACTGCATGGTGTCTTTTGTGATTACTAGGTATAGTAGTGTACATGACTTGCCATCTGTGTTCTCATCAAGGATGTGTGAAGCAAACTAGTACTCTTTCTCTAAAGACAGTGTACTTTTATGATCAAGTTCACAATGTACTTTAGGAAATCTGTGACAAGAAAATGCTTTTACTTAACTTCTTTCAAATTATCTTATCAATTTCTGAATACTCTCCATGTATAACACAGTATGTATGGACATTCTAATTTGACTACACTGTGATAATTACCAAAATGTTTATTTGTGTAATAACACTAATCTACTTTCTTACTAATTTTAGAAAGAGGCATTAATAGTAATAGTAATCAACACACAGTAAACTACTGAATTTCCTTTTCCAACAATATATTTTTAATCATATTACCAGTTTCCCTATTTTCTACCAAATCCACTTGTAGCCAAACACAAATTTATTTTCTACGTCTCTGATTTTCAGTTTACAGTTTATATAGATATGATCATGCTCCTTCTATTCTTCTGCATCTGTCTCTTGCCATTTAGATATGTTCAGAAAGTGGTCATAAACACAAAAGTCATTTTATACATATTTGACTGTGAGAAACAATTAACAAGAGTTCAGGTATCTCTGAAAAAATATTAAATGCATGTACCCATGGATAACACTGAATCATGAAAGAGAACCACATCTTATCATTTATGACAGCAAGGATGAATATAGCGGAAGCTTATTTTCAGTAAAATGAACCAAATGGAAAGAAAATATTGTAAGATCTCATAGATATTAGGACTCTAAATTTATTTCTTTAATAGAAATAGAATGCAGAGCCCAATATGGTGATGGATATCTAAAATAGGGATACTTGGAAGGTAGGATTATGAGTTGAGAACATTCTGGGATATGTTCTGAGGATCTCTCAAAAATAACAAAAGAGAGAAGGGGAGAATATGAACATGAATAAAGTGGGAGAAGGACAGAGAGCAACAATGAAAACATTGATAAAGCTATTTGAATCTAGTGGTGGCCAAAACACAATTAGTTTCTGATCTAGTTAGAGTCTGGCTTAATAATTACCACTTAGCCATCGAAAATTTATTAATAATAAACTAAATTTATAAGGTATTTATTCTCATATTTAACCCACATTTCAAAGTGGTAAAAGTTGTAAACTAAATAACCAGTTACTTATAATTATCAGATTTATATTTAATTACATAAAATTATTATAATTAATTTACATAAATTAATGTCAGGAGTTCTTGGCTAGGAGACGTATAGTTTTCAGGAATTTAAAAATATTTCAAAATATTTTATTTCAAAATATTGATTGAAATTTGAACTAATGTTGAATATTCTAAAGATGAATATATGCAAAATTGGTTACTTTAATAACAGTTAAAAGCATGAAAATGAAATATTAATAATTAGAGATTTTTACAGGTTTGAGAAGTTTCTGTCTTTACTGAGTCTAAGTGATGTAGTCTTGGAAAACAAGTAACCTATACATACAAAATTAGTGTATATATTACTGTCACAATATTCACATTAAAATTAAAATAAAATATGTTATAAATAACATTGTAGCAAAATATTTAGAATAAGAATTTGATTCATAATTTATCACTTAGTGTCCACCTCATGGATAATTTTTTACCTAAGTTACTTCTACTGTCTTTATTTTATTTCCTCCTAATATTGGATAGTGTCAATTTCCTTGTTTATTTTTGCTTCTATTACAGTAAGTGGTTTTATGAAATGTTATGTTTTTATAATATGAAAAAGTTAATGTTCTTCATATTGAAATCATTGTTTTGAATTTCAGTGACACTAACTATGATATAAAGACTTATAAATAGGAATAGACATTGATCTTATGGGTGGAGAAAAAAGAGGAGCGGGGAAGTGAGTAATTAGGAGTAAATGGATACAGACATAAAAAGGGCAAAGGAGAAATCTTGTCGAAATATTGTTTCACTTTTTAGTAAGCGTTTTTCTGTTTTATTTCTCTTACAATGAAAGAATGATCTGTTTGATAACTAAAGCAAATAAGTAAAATATCATATGGATGGTTGTTACAGAATGATAACTGTTGGATTTTGGTTATTTTATTATTTCACTTCTCTTGCAGAGAATCAATTTCTTTTATTGTGTCTGTTTATATAAACAAACACAATGATAGGTTTTCTAGTTTCACAATCAAAGCATCAAAAGTGGTTACCAAGCATAAGCTTTTCCACCATGAACCTGTCAAGGAACCTAGAGGAAAAACAAATGCTACTATGTTGCTAAAAGAACAAAGCAATATGCTGAATCTGAATGATGTTCTATTATAATCATAGATTACTGTAATCGTAGATTACTTGCTCATCGATCTTAGAAAAAACTTCCTGTTGCAGCAGGTGAGAACACATGCAAAGCCCCATAAACTTACTATTATGCAAAGAATCAGAGAACTTAGAACATTTAAAATATCTCCATCAAATCCCTATCCACAGGGCTCATAAAACCCTGTAAAGAGAAGAAGAAACAATGTAAGAGCTAGTGAAGATGGAAGACAGCAAAGAAACAAGGACTTCTAGGCACAAAATGAATAACACACAAAGGAATTCATTAAGACTGCAACACCAATACTGCCCAAACTATTCCACAAAATAGAAAGAGAAGGAACCCTACCCAATTCCTTCTATAAAGCCACAATTACACTTATACCTAAAGCACACAAAGATTCAACAAAGAAAGAGAACTTCAGACCAATTTAATTTATGAATATTGATGCAAAATACTCAATTAAATTCTCACAAACTGAATCCAAGAACACATCAAAACAATCATCCAGCATGATCAAACAGGCTTCATACCAGGGATGCAGGGATTGTTCAATATACAGAAATTCATCAATGCAATCCTCTATATAAACAAACTCTAAGAATAAAACGACATGATTATCTCACTAGATGCTGAGAAAGCATTTGACAAAATTCAATACCCCTTTATGTCAAAAGTCTCGGAAAGACCAGGAATTCAAGGCCCATCCATATCTAAACATAGTAAAAGCAATATACAGCAAACCAGTAGCCAAGATCCCACTAAATGGAGGGAAACTTGAAGCAATCCCAGTAAAGTCAGGAACTAGACAGGGTGCCCACTGTTCCCCTACCTATTGAATACAGTGCTCCAAGTCCTAACCAGATCAATTAGACAACAAAAGAAGGTCAAAAAGATACAAATTGTAAAGGAAGGCGTCAAAATATCGCTATTTGCAGAGGATATGATAGTATACTTAAGAGACAAAAAAAATTCCACCAGAGAACTCCTAAACCTGATAAAGAACTTCAGCAAATTGGCTGAATATAAGATTAACTCAAACAAATCAGTAGCTTTCCTTTACTCAACAGATAAGCAGGCTGAGAAAGAAATTAGGGAAATGGCACCCTTCACAATAGCAACAAATAATGTAAAATCTCTTGATGTGACTCTAACCAAGCATATGAAAGATCTGTATCACAAACACTCCAAGTCTCTGAAGAAAGAAAGATCTCAGAAATGTGAAAGATCTCCCATGTTCATGGATTGGCAGGATTAATATTGTAAATATGGCCAAAAGAAATATGCGAAATCAATGCAATCCCCATCCAAATTCAGCTCAATTCTTCATAGAGTTACACATTTGCAAATTCATTTGGAATAACAAAAACCCAGGATAGCGAAAACTATTCTCAATTATAAAATAACTTCTGTGGGAATATCTAACCTCAAACTGTATTACAGAGCAATAGTGATCAAAAAACTCTATGGTATTGGTACAGAGACAGGCAGGTAGATCAATGGAATAAAATCGAAGACTCAGAAATGAACCCACACATCTAAGGTCACTTGATCATTGACAAAGGAGCTAAAACCATAGAGAGGAAAAAAGATAGCACTTTCAACAAATGGTGCTGGTTCAACCGGAGGTCACCATGTAGAAGACTGCAAAGCTATCCATTCTTATCACCCAGTACAAAGCTCAAGTACAAGTGGATCAAGGACCTCCACATAAAACCAGATACACTCAAACTAATAGAACAAAAAGTGGGAAGAACCTCAAACACACTGGGGAAAATTTCCTGAACAGAACACCAATGATTTAGGCTCCAACATCAAAAATTGACAAATGGGATTTCATAAAATTGCAAAGCTTCTGAAAGGCAATGACTGTCATTAGGACAAAATGACAACCAACAGATTGAGAAAAGATCTTTACCACCTATACAAAGAACTCAAGAAGTTAGACTCCAGAGAATGAAATAACCATATTAAAAATGTGGTGCAGAGCTAAACAAAGAATTCTCAGCTGAGGAATATTGAATGGTTGAGAAGGTCCTAAGGAAATGCTCAATATCCTTATGCATTAGGGAAACAGCACTGAGATGCCACCTCACACCAATCAGAAGGGCTGAGATCAAAAACTCAGGTGACAACAGATGCTGGTGAGGATGTGGAGAAAGAGGAACACTCCTCCATTCTTTGTGGGATTGCAAGCTAGTACAGTCACTATGGAAATAAGTCTGGAGGTTCTTTAGAAAAGTGGACATAGTACTATCTGAGGACCCAGGTATACCACTTTTGAACATATACCCAAAAGATGCTCCAACATATAACAAGGATGCATGCTCCACTATGTTCATTGCAGCCTTATTTATAATAGCCAGAAGCCGGAAAGAACCCAGATGCCCTTCAACAGAGGAATGGATACAGAAAATGTGGTACATCTTCACAATGGAGTACTACTCAGCTATCAAAGACAATGAATTCTAACATGAGACAAGATACATAGTATGTTTTGATAATTAGTTTTCTGTTTATGAGTAGTTGAAAAATATTATTAAGTTATATGAGAAATCCTGGAAAGGTTGTAAAATAAAATATGAGAAGTTCAGTCATGAGCATGGTAACCTGGAGATTCCGGGCCGATATCTTAGAACCAGCTGTTCTATAGTCATCCTCACACATAAGGTTGGGGTACAGTTCAGAAGACATGAACTGGAGATACAATATTATGAGTGCTTAGCATAGGCACTCAGGATTTCAAGAGATGATACATCAAAAAATTGAGTATAAGCATTGATTCAGACCTTAAATCTATAAATAAAACACTGAAGATGAATTTTAGTAAGGTCTATTATCCTAGATACAAAATGAAGAAAACAAGGTTCAAGAAATAGAAAAAAAAATCAAGAAATTGTGACAAATATGTTAGTGTGTTTTAAGTTAAGAACTAAATGTGATGACATCCAACAATCATGGAGGTGGACTCAGATGAGATGTGTGGTTCAGAAGAGAGGACAAGAGATGCATAAAAATAACCTACAGTTTCTCATAAGAATTCACTGGGTAGAATGGAAAGAGAACAACTTTCAGAGATTGCTTCAACAGATCATTTCTTTCTTAGAAGTTAATCCTCCATATACATTTCTGTCCCTTGAATGATTTTTTTAATAATCGTTTTTTTTATAGAATAGAGTTTGTTCATTTATTCAGGGCTTACAGAAGGAGTTAAGAGGGTAGCAGGGGCAGAGAAGGCAGAGAGAGAAAATAGAGAAGTAGAAGTGTAGAGGCTAGCCATGAGCAAATGGACAGAGTGGGGAGGGGGAGGGGAATGGGGACAAAGGGGAAAAGGGTAAGAGAGCAAGGGAGAGCAAGAGCTGTTTTTCTCATTCTTCTATTTCATACTCTGGTGCCAAATATTTGGTGAGAAACTTGACCAGAGATTCATCTCAGGTTATCTCTGACATTACTCTTTACAAGAAACTCATCAAATCCAAAGAATTTAAATAATTGCCTATAAAATGAATGCAAATAGAATCTGAGTTTAAAGCCCATATTGAAGGGGTTGGGGATTTAGCTCAGTGGTAGAGCGCTTGCCTAGGAAGCGCAAGGCCCTCAGTTTGGTCCCCAGCTCCGAAAAAAAGAACAAAAATAAATAAATAAATAAAGCCCATATTGAACTCTACATGTAGGTATTTTCTTTTTTGAGATGTTTATTTTTCTAATACACAATACAGTTCATAATCAAAGTAACCTCCATAAATAGTATGTTTTCTACTTTCTGTTTTCCTAATATATAAAAATTCTATTTATAAAGTTGTCTTCAGTTAACTAGACACATATTAGAAAACTGTATATAATTTCCTTTCAACACATTATATAATTGTATAACTTCTTTAATTTATAACATTAAATGTGCTATCTTTCCATATGCTGGGATAAAATTATATATATAATATATAATATAATAATATATGTAACATGTGATATATATATGTATATATATACATATATATCCATGCATTTAATTATTGCCACTCAAAGCAATGCAATTTGATATTGTATTTTTCACAGATTGTTTTTAAAAGTTCAAGTTGTATGTTCCTTTAATTTGTTTAAAATGCTTTTATGAATCTGACAGTAACACTCTGCTCAGTTATTACAGTTTACTATCACTTGGATATTATTATTTTCCCATCTTAAGTAAGTTCTAAGTACTCCAGATGTATTAGGTTTCTTCTCAGAAGGCTGGTAGCTGTCCTGTCGTCCTGTCTTGTTTTCTTGTCCAGACAGGGACCCCATTCCACTCTTTTAATGAAAAGTTTTTTGTTTTACACTGTACATCAGGGAAGATATATATATATATATATAGATAGATAGATAGATAGATAGATAGATAGATAGATATAGATATAGATATATAGATATCCTCGTTTTCCATATATATAATTGTTTTCCATCCTTCATCCCTACCTTTATCTATGTTCCTCTGGGGATATATATATATATATATATATATATATATATTTGGGATTAGTATATGTGTTTGTGGTTATTTAGAAGTTTTGTATTTATTTATTACTTATCCCACAATATAAGTATTATTTGTACAAGTTACCAGTTGTGATCATTCTTTCAATTATATTTCAAACTCCCAAGTTAATACCATTCATTTTCAATGTTTATCTGGTGAGACATAAAATCAGAAGAATTATTGTGTGTGGGGTGTGTGTGTGTGTGTGTGTGTGTGTGTGTGTGTAACTCAGATAAAAATTGTAATACAAGTATTTAAACTTGATCATTCTCACAGCGATGGTAAAGATATACAGACAGTACTGTCAATTTATTTTGTTAGAGGATAAAATTCCATTATTGACTTACACATCATAGTTGACATCGATGTTTTTACAAATTACAGAGTTGTGAACCTTTTTATCTAAATCATAATTCAGGTAGCATTCAAAGTTTTAATTTTTAATAATTCAGTATTAATTAATGAGCTCAAATTATAATAGCTTGTTTGCCTTTTATTATTAATATATATTTCTTTAAAGGTTGAACATTTTTAGTATTTTAGAAAACTCAGGAGTTTATAATGTTTCAACAAACAATATTTTTACTGCAAAAATTTTAGTAACAACTTTTACAAACTTTTAAACTCTGAAATAGATGGTTTCCATTAAATCTAGATATGGAAAAAATTCACAGTAGTAGTATCTCATTAGTGTTCTAGAAATTGAAATATATCCTGAAAATATAAATATAAGACAGACTTGTTTGACTTTTATCTTTCTCTCATATTTATATCTTGACTCATTTAAGGTTTCCTCTACCCTTTCTCTTTCCTTCAGATCATCTCTTCCTTTATTTCCTTTCAGAAAGAGAAAACAAAAACAAGAGCAGCCCTCCCAGGGATAGCAACCAGACATGTCCTAACTATGAGAGGAAGAGGTGGAGGGAGAGGGAGATGGTGAGGGAAAGATGGAGGGGAGAGGGAGGGGGAGGGAGAGGGAGAGAGAGCGCTGGATAATATGACTAACAGGAAGAGGAAAAGGGTCCCAAGTTCCAGTAAAAGTCAGAGACAATCTCTCCCATTGCTGGAAAATAAGATCGCCATGCTACACAACCTTAACATAAATGCAGAGGACCTAGTTCAGACCCAATTAGGGTTCCAAGTTTTGTCATTTCATTTCGTTTGATCCCCTATGAATCCTCCGTATTTGAATCTGTGGGCCATATTCTCATACAGTAAGACAAAGACTTTATGAGATGGGGAAAAATAATGAATTTAGGAATACATATATTTATTGAGCTATTTATAAGGAAGAATGCAAAGAAAATATCATATTTAGACAACTGAAAAATCCTGACTTTTATATAAAACCAATCTTTTCCTATGTTTTTAGTTCAGCCTTGCTCATGTTTCCAATTAATATACAGAAGAAAAATTTTATTTCCACAAGATATAAATCCAATTCTAAAAATTGTATACTTCATGCAAGTATAGCTAAATGGATCTCTGTAATTTCTCTGGGGACATTGTTTCCTCTATGTGTTTGCCTCTCTGTCTATTATTTCTCTCTCTCTCTCTCTCTCTTTTACATATCTATCATCTATCTATCTATCTATCTATCTATCTATCTATCTATCTATCTATCTGTCTATCTATCTCCTTATCATTGTTTTTCATACTAGTAGATTTCAGTCAGCTTTAGACAAATATAGAAATGGTTTTGCTGTAAAAGTTGATTCGTTTTTTTAGATAACACTGATTTAAAATTCTCTTGAGTATAGAATTTTGGCAAAGTTGTTCCTTTTCTTTGAAGAGAACTTTGAGCATTTTAAAAATGTGTCATTCTCAAATATCAGCAATACTACAGGTGATAATGCTCTTGTAGAATATTAAAAATATTGTTCACTTCAGGTTAAAATTGATTTTGACCTACAGCCCCACTTATCATTTAATTAAATGGAAATTCCTTATGGAGAACTTAAGTAAGCTGGATAGCAAAGAAAAAGATATATGTGTCATGAAAATTATAATTATTATAACATGTATAAGAAGAATTATGACAAGAAGATAAGGATACAGAAGGGTCATTTGTGCACAAAGGTATAGAGAAAGTATTAAATTGCAAATCAAAGGCATGAACTAGGCAGAAGTCCATTGTGTAGTGTGTAAGAAGCTTTAAGTGTGGTGTCCTTTATGTGACAATTAAATTTTCATATAAAAGAAACTTGCCTTGCCTTTTTTTCATGCAGTCATTGGTTACAGGATGATCTTTCCATTTCAAAGCATTTAGCACTAAATTGAGGAAGGACATTTGCTCTAATTCAATGTTTTAAATCCCTCTAAGCCAATGGAAAGGTTGAAAACAAGATTAAATATGGTTAAGGCATCTTATGAATTTAGGGGTGATAAGACTTAATTTTTAATAAAGTAATGAAAGTATTTCAGGTTGACACATTCAATGAATATTTTAAGATTTAAAAAAATCCATAGTTGGTATACAAGTTTCATGATTTCTCAAAGAACAGGTAGCTTTTGAAAAAAAGTGATAAAGGAATGGCTCAGAATGAGCTCCTGCTAGAAAGAGACTGAAGATGTCAGTGGTACTATACCAGAGGTGTTGGGAAAGTCAGCATTCCCAGATCCATGCACTCATACATCTACTGTATTTCATAACCTTATACAGACTGCAAGAATCATAGCTAAATAACTAATAGGCAGTAGTCAACCCAAGCTGTACTCCAATGTTGAAAAATATACAATTCTAATACAGTAGGGAAATGAGCAACTCTGGAAGAAAAAATAACCTTCAATCTGAAAGGTACAAAAAAAATCAATAGTGTTCAAAATATTGTATGAAATCTATGATGAAAAATATAAAGTTTATATTTTATACTTCTTTTTAAATTGTTATTTTCCTACTTGTTAAGTTAAATTAAGTTACTTTTTTCTTCTATTAATTTTTTTCCCAGTGGCAACAGGGATATGTATACTTTTTATTTATGCCACGTTGTTTTATTGCTAATGCCTTTGTTAGTTGTTTGCTGAGATCTGTGAGGACAATGAATAGTTAATTAGAAGGTATTTGATGGATCCTGACGGATTTCACAGGAGTTGTCACAGATGCTATGTCAGGATAAAGCTGTGCTGTCTGACATTAAACTTAATGACAATGGGCAGAATGAACTTTAAGTCACAGGACTGAAAATGTTTATATGGCAAAGAGCTGTCTTTGTGCACTCTATGCCAATATATAAATTTAAGACTTGGTACTCTTTCCACAATGTTTGCATGCAGAAAATATAAGCCTGAGAATACCTTACTGTCTATTTTCTTTGTCTTTCTGCATTTGTGCTTATATGAATTTCTCTCTTTCCCCATCAGTACGTTCTGTTTCTTTTATCCTACTATTTAAACAGCTGAATTAGGAAAATACTTACTGAGTTTTTGTCATATTGATAGTATATAAAAATAAGCATCCTATTGTTAAGTCTGACCAGTGTATGACCAGAATTTGTGTAAGTTAAGAGTCATGGATATTGGATCTTCCTGGTTGCTGCTGCCGCAGAGAGCTCATGGGCAGCACCCCGCAAGCAAACTTGAGCCTCGGGACCACAGGTAAGACCAACTTTTCTGCTGCAAGAGACCTGCCTGGTGAACTCGGGACACACAGAGGCAGAATTCCTCTAGGACCGGGCACTTCCTGTGTTTACAGGGAGTCCCACACCCACGGATCCCGGCCCGCAGAAGCTCTCTGCTCCCAGACCCCGTGGGAGAGAGACCTCACCGCCAGGTCAGGTGGGCACTCCTGAGGCTGCAGAGCGGAAGAGACCACCAACACTGCCCACCCCTGCCCACATCCCTGGCCCAAGAGGAAACTGTATAAGGCCTCTGGGTTCCCGTGGGGGAGGGCCCAGGAGCGGCAGGACTGCTGCGTCTGAGACACCACCGGAACCTGAAGGAAACAGACCTGATAAACAGTTCTCTGTGCCCATATCCTGTGGGAGGGAGAGCTAAACCTTCAGAGAGGGAGACACACCTGGGAAACCAGAAGAGACTGCACTCTGCACACACATCTCGGGCGCCAGAGGAAACCACCAAACGCCATCTGGAACACTGCTGCACTGAAGCTCCTGGAAACGGCGGCGCAGATCTTCCTGGTTGCTGCCACCACAGAGAGCTAGTGGGCAGCAAACCCCGAGTGAACATGAGCCTTGGGACCACAGGTAAGACCAACTTTTCTGCTGCAAGAGACCTGCCTGGTGAACTCAAGACACAGGCCCACAGGAACAGCTGAAGACCTGTAGAGAGGAAAAACTACACGCCCGAAAGCAGAACACTCTGTCCCCATAACAGGCTGAAAGAAAACAGGAAAACAGGTCTACAGCACTCATGACATACAGGCTTATAGGGACAGTCTAGCCACTGTCAGAAATAGCAGAACAAAGTAACACTAGAGATAATCTGATGGCGAGAGGCAAACTCAGGAACACAAGCTACAGAAACCAAGACTACATGGCACCTTCAGAGCCCAATTCTCTCATCAAAACAAACATGGAATATCCAAACACACCAGAAAAGCAAGATCTAGTTTCAAAATCATATTTGATCAGGATGCTGGAGGATTTCAAGAAAGACGTGAAGAACTCCCTTAGAGAAACACAGGAAAACATTAATAAACAAGTAGAAGCCTACAGAGAAGAATCGCAAAAATGCCTGAAAGAATTCCAGGAAAACATAAACAAACAAGTAGAAGCCCATAGAGAGGAGATGCAAAAATCCCTGAAAGAATTCCAGGGAAACACAATCAAGCAGTTGAAGGAATTAAAAATGGAAATAGAAGCAATCAAGAAAGAACACATGGAAACAACCCTGGATATAGAAAACCAAAAGAAGAGACAAGGAGCTGTAGATACAAGCTTCACCAACAGAATACAAGAGATGGAAGAGAGAATATCAGGAGCAGAAGATTCCATAGAAATCATTGACTCAACTGTCAAAGATAATGTAAAGCAGAAAAAGGTACTGGTCCAAAACATACAGGAAATCCAGGACTCAATGAGAAGATCAAACCTAAGGATAATAGGTATAGAAGAGAGTGAAGATTCCCAGCTCAAAGGACCAGTAAATATCTTCAACAAAATCATAGAAGAAAACTTCCCTAATCTAAAAAAAGAGATACCCATAGGCATACAAGAAGCCTACAGAACTCCAAATAGATTGGACCAGAAAAGAAACACCTCCAAGTCACATAATAGTCAAAACACCAAACGCACAAAATAAAGAAAGAATATTAAAAGCAGTAAGGGAAAAAGTTCAAGTAACATATAAAGGCAGACCTATCAGAATCACACCAGACTTCTCGCCAGAAACTATGAAGGCCAGAAGATCCTGGACTGATGTCATACAGACCCTAAGAGAACACAAATGCCAGCCCAGGTTACTGTATCCTGCAAAACTCTCAATTAACATAGATGGAGAAACCAAGATATTCCATGACAAAACCAAATTTACACAATATCTTTCTACAAATCCAGCACTACAAAGGATAATAAATGGTAAAGCCCAACATAAGGAGGCAAGCTATACCCTAGAGGGAGCAAGAAACTAATCGTCTTGGCAACAAAACAAAGAGCAGAAAAGCACACAAACATAACCTCACATCCAAATATGAATATAACGGGAAGCAATAATCACTATTCCTTAATATCTCTCAACATCAATGGCCTCAACTCCCCAATAAAAAGACATAGATTAACAAACTGGATGCGCAAAGAGGACCCTGCATTCTGCTGCCTACAGGAAACACACCTCAGAGAAAAAGACAGACACTACCTCAGAGTGAAAGGCTGGAAAACAACTTTCCAAGCAAATGGTAGGAAGAAGCAAGCTGGGGTAGCCATTATAATATCAGATAAAATCAATTTTCAACTAAAAGTCATCAAAAAAGATAAGGAAGGTCACTTCATATTCATCAAAGGAAAAATCCACCAAGATGAACTCTCAATCCTAAATATCTATGCCCCAAATACAAGGGCACCTACATACGTAAAAGAAACCTTACTAAAGCTCAAAACACACATTGCACCTCACACAATAATAGTAGGAGATCTCAACACCCCACTCTCATTAATGGACAGATCATGGAAACAGAAATTAAACAGAGACGTAGACAGACTAAGAGAAGTCATGATCCAAATGGACTTAACGGATATTTATAGAACATTCTATCCTAAAGAAAAAGGATATACCTTCTTCTCAGCTCCTCATGGTACTTTCTCCAAAACTGACCATATAATTGGTCAAAAAACGGGCATCAACAGGTACAGAAAGATAGAAATCATCCCATGCGTGCTATCGGACCACCACGGCCTAAAAGTGGTCTTCAATAAAAATAAGGGAAGAATGCCCACATATACGTGGAAATTGAACAATGCTCTACTCAATGATAACCTGGTCAAGGAAGAAATAAAGAAAGAAATTAAAAACTTTTTAGAATTTAATGAAAATGAAGGTACAACATACCCAAACTTATGGGACACAATGAAAGCTGTGCTAAGAGGAAAACTCATAGCGCTGAGTGCCTGCAGAAAGAAACAGTAAAGAGCATATGTCAGCAGCTTGACAGCACACCTAAAAGCTCTAGAACAAAAAGAAGCAAATACACCCAGGAGGAGTAGAAGGCAGGAAATAATCAAACTCAGAGCTGAAATCAACCAAGTAGAAACAAAAAGGACCATAGAAAGAATCAACAGAACCAAAGGTTGGTTCTTTGAGAAAATAAACAAGATAGATAAACCCTTAGCCAGACTAACGAGAGGACACAGAGAGTGTGTCCAAATTAACAAAATCAGAAATGAAAAGGGAGACATAACTACAGATAGAGGAAATTAAAAAACTCATCAGATTTTACTATAAAGCCTATATTCAACAAAACTTGAAAATCTGAAGGAAATGGACAATTTCCTAGACAGATACCAGGTATCGAAGTTAAATCAGGAACAGATAAACCAGTTTAACAACCCCATAACTCCTAAGGAAATAGAAGCAGTCATTAAAGGTCTCCCAACCAAAAAGAGCCCAGGTCCAGACGGGTTTAGTGCAGAATTCTATCAGACCTTCATAGAAGACCTCATACCAATATTATCCAAACTATTCCACAAAATTGAAACAGATGGAGCACTACCGAATTCCTTCTATGAAGCCACAATTACTCTTATAACTAAACCACACAAAGACCCAACAAAGAAAGAGAACTTCAGACCAATTTCCCTTATGAATATCGACACAAAAATACTCAATAAAATTCTGGCAAACCGAATCCAAGAGCACATCAAAACAATCATCCACCATGACCAGGTAGGCTTCATCCCAGGCATGCAGGGATGGTTTAATATACGGAAAACCATCAACGTGATCCATTATATAAACAAACTGAAAGAACAAAACCACATGATCATTTCATTAGATGCTGAGAAAGCATTTGACAAAATTCAACACCCCTTCATGAAAAAGTCCTGGAAAGAATAGGAATTCAAGGCCCATACCTAAACATAGTAAAAGCCATATACAGCAAACTAGTTGCTAACATTAAACTTAATGGAGAGAAACTTGAAGCAATCCCACTAAAATCAGGGACTAGACAAGGCTGCCCACTCTCTCCCTACTTATTCAATATAGTTCTTGAAGTTCTAGCCAGAGCAATCAGACAACAAAAGGAGGTCAAGGGGATACAGATCAGAAAAGAAGATGTCTAAATATCACTATTTGCAGATGATATGATAGTATATTTAAGTGATCCCAAAAGTTCCACCAGAGAACTACTAAAGCTGATAAACAACTTCAGCAAAGTGGCTGGGTATAAAATTAACTCAAATAAATCAGTAGCCATCCTCTATACAAAAGAGAAACAAGCCGAGAAAGAAATTAGGGAAACGACAACCTTCATAATAGACCCAAATAATATAAAGTAACTTGGTGTGACTTTAACCAAGCAAGTAAAAGATCTGTACAATAAGAACTTCAAGACACTGAAGAAGGAAATTGAAGAAGACCTCAGAAGATGGAAAGATCTCCCATGCTCATGGATTGGCAGGATTAATATAGTAAAAATGGCCATTTTACCAAAAGCGATCTATAGATTCAATGCAATCCCCATCAAAATACCAATCCAATTCTTCTAAGAGTTAGACAGAACAATTTGCAATTCATCTGGAATAACAAAAAACCCAGGATAGCTAAAACTATCCTCAACAATAAAAGGACTTCAGGGGGAATCACTATCCCTGAACTCAAGCAGTATTACAGAGCAATAGTGATAAAAACTGCATGGTATTGGTACAGAGACAGACAGATAGACCAGTGGAATAGAATTGAAGACCCAGAAATGAACCCACACACCTATGGGCACATGATTTTTGACAAAGGAGACAAAACCATCCAATGGAAAAAAGATAGCATTTTCAGCAAATGGTGCTGGTTCAACTGGAAATCAACATGTAGAAGAATGCAGATCGATCCATGCTTATCACCCTGTACAAAGCTTAAGTCCAAGTGGATCAAGAACCAGACACACTCAAAATAATAGAAGAGAAACTAGGGAAGCATCTGGAACACATGGGCACTGGAAAAAATTTCCTAAACAAAACACCAATGGCTTATGCTCTAAGATCAAGAATCGACAAATGGGATCTCATAAAACTGCAAAGCTTCTGTAAGGCAAAGGACACTGTGGTTAGGACAAAACAGTAACCAACAGATTGGGAAAAGATCTTTACCAATCCTACAACAGATAGAGGCCTTATATCCAAAATATACAAAGAACTCAAGAAGTTAGACCACAGGGAAACAAATAACCCTATTAAAAATGGGGTTCAGAGCTAAACAAAGAATTCACAGCTGAGGAATGCCGAATGGCTGAGAAACACCTAAAGAAATGTTAAACATCTTTAGTCATAAGGGAAATGCAAATCAAAACAACCCTGAGATTTCACCTCACACCAGTGAGAATGGCTAAGATCAAAAACTCAGGTGGCAGCAGATGCTGGCGAGGATGTGGAGAAAGAGGAACACTCCTCCATTGTTGGTGGGATTGCAGACTGGTAAAACCATTCTGGAAATCAGTCTGGAGGTTCCTCAGAAAATTGGACATTAAACTGCCTGAGGATCCAGCTATACCTCTCTTGGGCATATACCCAAAAGATGCCTCAACATATAAAAGAGACACATGCTCCACTATGTTCATCACAGCCTTATTTATAATAGCCAGAAACTGGAAAGAACCCAGATGCCCTTCAACAGAGGAATGGATACAGAAAATGTGGTACATCTACACAATGGAATATTACTCAGCTATCAAAAACAACGAGTTTATGAAATTCGTAGGCAAATGGTTGGAACTGGAAAATATCATCCTGAGTGAGCTAACCCAATCACAGAAAGACATACATGGTATGCACTCATTGATAAGTGGCTATTAGCCCAAATGCTTGAATTACCCTAGATGCCTAGAACAAACAAAACTCAAGACAGATGATCAAAATGTGAATGCTTCACTCCTTCTTTAAATGAGGAAAAAGAATACCCTTGGCAGGGAAGGGAGAGGCAAAGATTAAAACAGAGACTGAAGGAACACCCATTCAGAGCCTGCCCCACATGTGGCCCATACATATACAGCCACCCAATTAGACAAGATGGATGAAGCAAAGAAGTGCAGACCGACAGGAGCCGGATGTAGATCGCTCCTGAGAGACACAGCCAGAATACAGCAAATACAGAGGCGAATGCCAGCAGCAAACCACTGAACTGAGAATAGGTCCCCCGTTGAAGGAATCAGAGAAAGAACTAGAAGAGCTTGAAGGGGCTCGAGACCCCAAAAGTACAACAATGTCAAGCAACCAGAGCTTCCAGGGACTAAGCCACTACGTAAAGACTATACATGGACTGACCCTGGTTCTGACCCCATAGGTAGCAATGAATATCCTAGTAAGAGCACCAGTGGAAGGGGAAGCCCTGGGTCCTGCTAAGACTGAACCCCCAGTGAACTAGACTATGGGGGGAGGGCGGCAATGGGGGGAGGGATGGGAGGGGAACACCCATAAGGAAGGGGAGGGGGGAGGGGGATGTTTGCCCGGAAACCGGGAAAGGGAATAACACTTGAAATGTATATAGGAAATACTCAAGTTAATAAAAAAAAATGTAAGATTTAAAAATTATGTAGCAGATGTTTCTACATGTGTGTGTGTATTCACTGTAACACAAATCTATTGATATCTCACAGAGTTAATTTAAACATTACTTGCTAATTATGTGACATGAATTACTGAATATAATTTTAGCATTATGCCATTATATAGTTACATATGTTTGTTCCCTTGTAAAAAGTACTCAGCTGAAAATATCTCCTGAAAAAAAATATAACATACAATGGAAAATTGAAGCCTCTATTACGTGCTGTGAGTGTCTTTGTCTGAATTTCAAACACTGATTCTCTTACAAATGATGTGTTTGAAAGTGACTTTTAAGTAAGTTGTGGTTGCACATTAAGAGCAATGTCACTGCTGTTAGCAACAAGAACAGCCAACAGTTTTTCTGAATTATTCTCAGGCAGCGGGCATTTAAAGTGTTTTAGACATGTTATCTAATTTAACAATGTTTATTTTCTGAACATTTCATTTTAATCTCCATATATGTATTCATCCTTAGGTTATCATCAGTAAGAAGCAGTAAGGTGCAAGCATTAAAACCTATGTCTGCCACCACTACACAGGTGACCTAGCACTAGGTGCTTTTACACAAGTCTGCTGTTTTCTCTAACAGCATCTCAACAAATGCCTCCTTCTCTGGACACACACAATGAGAGGCACAGAGATTTACAGGACATATGCAGACTTTTACATCAGCCCCACTTCCCACCTCATCATGTGTGCCTGGGCAGGACATATGTAAGCAAGTTGTCCTAATGTTTTTGTGTTCTGTTGGGTAAAATAGAGGTGTGCGGACTACATAAAATGAGGCATATGCAGGTATTCTACAAATTGTAATTCATATAATTTACGCTTGCATAACACTTGGTCATTTAGTAACTACCTACAATAGGAATATGAGAATCCATACTGACCCCCCCCAAAAAAAAGACACTTATGTTTTCCTCTCTTTCAGGCACATTCAATTTCTCCAAACATCTTCTAAAACTAAATTTCTGTAAAATCAAGATATAATGAAGGTAAGGAAGGAATACATCAATTTTCTATGGATGATTTTCTTTGTTTCAGACAGATGCAAACTGTAAGGTTCTGTTAAAAGCTTTTATAAAAGTAAGATTACACCATAAGAGCAAAGCACACCCTCATCTTTTAATAAAAAATCTGAGCTCCATGTTTCTGTAGAATTCCTATGGATGGCAAGGGTTAATGAGGGATGGCAAAGCACCTATGTCAATCTCTAAACACTAATTGTTGAATGTCAGACATTTATTTTGAAATCAATAACTCACAGAAAATGTCAACATTTAGAAAACACCCATATAGCATTTTAAAACGACAGTATTATATGTTTAACTAGTTGGCATTTTATATCTCACTAAAATTTAAGTCTTGAATTGCAATGAGGTAAAAGCAAACTAACAGGTCCCAAGGACTTGCTTATAGGGCATCATGGTAAATACCAAAGGTCCATGAGTATTATAGCTTAAAAGAACTTTAGCTAGTGTTGATAGAAGGTCATGCAAAGGAAACCATGAAGTGTGATATAGACAACTGACTGCTAAGAAAATTGCTTATGAGTTCCATCTATAAATCAAGAATAGATGCCCACTTGCTACTCGTTTGCCAATAAGTAACAACTCTAATAAACCCAGTTTTTTTTTCCTCAGGAAAACAAAGGTCTTATGCCAATAACTTAGCTACATTCCACAACTATTAAGAATAACAGGCTATTCTTACATTTACAAGTAATCTGGAAAAGAAATAAAGAAGTGTTATAATCTTGAAGACCACCTTAGTACTCATTTTCAGAAAAGTGTGCGTGTGTGTGTGTGTGTGTGTGTGTGTGTGTGTGTGTGTGTGTGTGTGTGTGTGTATAATAGATGCTGGTTCTAATATCAGCAGAATTGTATGTGTGACAAAAATACAACAGTTTCACTAAATCATTTATTGGTTTTTGGCAATTAACTGACAATTACAACTCTTCAAATTAGTGTAAATTAGAAAATATTTGGTATCTAACAACTGACTGACAATAGACCTTGTCTTTATTATAGTGACTGGTATATTTTATAAGAGTAGTAGAAATTGAAATCATGTTCTAAACTGTTTTTTGAGCCTCACAAATTCTATGAGATAATAAAAAGTTAATATAAATTTATTTTATTTAAAAATTTTAATATCAAAAAAACACACATGCTTATAAAATATTAACATAAAATAATACACAAAGCAAAGTTATATGTTAGTTATGTTGTCATATTTTATGGAAGTATCTATAATATTTCCTGCTTAATCATAAATCACTCATTTATTTCAATTTGATATTTAAAATGTATACAAAATTCTAAAAAGCATTTAAAAATACTGATTTTTACCATTATTTTTAGTTCGGTTCATTATTTTTTTCTTGTCTTTTCCTGTTGTGCTTTGCATTTTTAAAGTTTTAGACTAAGTGATCATTTTATCTAGTCCCACAAAGAAGACTAACAGGACTTGGGTTCTTTTTGTGTAGTGTCTGTGTTAATATGTAACATATTAATCCATAATTGGAATGAGTATATAGTAAAACATCTAGACCAGTGGTTCTCAACATATGGGTCAAGACCCTTTGGGAGTCATTTCCTGCATATCAGATAATATGACTTATAACAGTAACAGAATTGTACTTATAAAATAGCAATGAAATAATTTTATGGCTGTGGTCACAAGAACATGAGGAACTCTGTTAAATAGTTACAGCATTAGGAAGGTTGAGAATCAATGATCTGCACTATAGTAAAGGAAAAAATCACATTTTATTTAATAATATATATATACATATATATATATGATTCTAAATATCATGCCTTATCTACTTAATTAATATATTTAACCAGATAACTGGTCCAGATTGTCTGAATAATATTAAACTTCTAATCCTCTTCGCTCTGTTTCCCTGGTGCTTATATCTTGGGCATGTAAATCTCATAAATTATGGGATCAACCTGGTCCTTATACATGTCAAACAACCATTTTTTTCAAGCTGGGTGTGGCTGATTATTATTTTATTTCAAATTTCCAATCTGCAGCATTTCATAATAAATTATGAAAATCATTCTCAGAATCAAATCTATCAAACCATTTCTCCAGCTCACATGTTTTTAATTTTTAAAATAATTCTTTTAATTTTTATAATAATACAATATATCATTTCACCTTTTTTCTCCCCTTTAGACAGTCAACATATCCCTCTTTGGTCCCTTTCAAATCCATAGCCATTTATAAAAGTTAACTGTTGTCCAGTACATGTTTACATATATATATATATATATATATATATATATATGTGTGTGTGTGTGTGTGTGTGTGTGTATCATATATACATATATATTTTATACAATGTTTTGCTACATAAGTTTCATTTTTAGAATTGACATGGTAATCAAAATAATTTTTTTCTAGAAAAGATTATATTTTTTACAATTGAGAGAAATGATTTGATAGATTTGATTCTGAGAATGATTTTCATAATTTATTATGAAATGCTGCAGATTGGAAATTTAAAATAAAATAATAATCAGCCATTGTATTGTTCCTTACAAATCTACAATTTATTATGAGAATGTTAAGTATGGGAGATCTGTGAATGCATTGCTATCAATTCTCAGAATTATATTTTTTGGAAAAGCTAGTGTTTTATTGATAGCACAATAAATAGTTTATTTTAAATATATTATTAATTAAAATTATCTTTCTGTACTTAGAGAATTCTTAGAATTCATTTCCTAAAATAAATGCTAGAGTTTTATAAGACTTACAGTATTTTAGGGGCATGATATTTGAAAATGGTGTGACTATTAACGTTTATTTATATCCAACAATAAACATTATGAGAAAACATTTAGTGTTACTTTAAGCAACCCTGCAGTTATTTATAAAGATCATTTTGAATACTGAAGTATCTCACTTATCTGTGCTTTTATGTTTCCAATACCAATTAAAAGAATGAATTCCATAGACAAGAAAGGCAACTAATAGAAGGAAATATATTTTCAGTCTTGAATTTTTTCTATAACAAAATTACAATGGAAAAATTCCAGGTAAAATTAATTATTCAGAATTGAAAAAAATTAAAGAAAAAATAATATCAAAATTAAGAGTGTTAAGCTAGTCTTTAACACTAAACAACAACAAGATTTAATTTTTATTCTCTCAGAACTCAGTAAAAGGAAAACTGTAGTGACAAATGCTAAAAATAATGCAGTTTCTCTATTTACCATAGGTTTTTTGTAAGTGTCAAATATATCACTTACATTTTTTCCTATAATGTATATACAATAGAAATTTAGTAAAATCTTCTACCTTATCAAATAAGCGTATACTCTGTGGGGTGGATGTATACGTATAGAGAAGTACACAGTTACTGTCAGTATATATATCTTACAGTAATCTCCTGAAGCATAGCAAGCATAGCAGACATTTACTGTCCGAATGAATACTTTCAGACAAGTCACAAGCATTCAGTCATCAGATTACAGAAGGTGTGTTACCATGAGAAATAGGGATATCGTAAGCCCTGGTTTTCATGGATAATGGATGTGTGTGAATATCATAATAGAAATAGATGGCCATCAAAATTAATTTACATCAGTAAAGCAGAAATTAAAATATTAATGAAAAATTTTAAAAATGCACTGTCACCCTCATAGAAGTGCTTTTGGTTACGTCCACAATACGTACATTACCTTAAAAATATTTTTGGGAGGAAACTACTTCCAAGTTTTACTTGCTAATACCACACTTTCAAAAGTGGTTTCAAGAAAAAAAAATTCCGGATAAACCGTGAGCAAGTTCCATGTAACTGAGTAATGGAAATCACACTTTTCGTTTTTAACGATGGTGCCAAAATGAAATATTCAATTCAGTCAAAATATTTAAAGCTCTTTCTCTTCTGGCCAGGATGTGTGCTTTTTCACTCATCCTAATTGAGAGATGAACTCATTCCACCAAAACTTTTTCACTGCATGTAAAATTTATATTTTTACTCTAAGAAACCTCCAAATCACTCAAAGTAGTGTGTCTATCGTGGTTTGTTTTACTCATATAAAACCCAGGTTGAAGGATCTCAGACAATAGATATTGACTTACCTATCTACACTAAAAGAACCACTGTGACAAAATAATAATTTTGTTACTATTTGTTACAAAATGAACAAGAATATAAAGTATGCACAGAATTAGGAATTTAAAATCTATTTTCTACAAAATATCTTCCTTTCTATTTCTATCAGTTTATTTATGCACCATTTCTGGTTATCTCTAACCAGGTATCAGTTATTAATATCTTAATAATTGAAGATATTAAGTTAAATCTTGAAAATACTGTCAAAGGTAATGTAAGGTTGAGTGAAAGAACAGTGACAATAACCAAAGATCCATATTTACTGGCAGTTGGTCCATTAACTCACAAAGCAAAAATAAATACCCAATTCTTAATGTTTTTATAAAATATTATTACACTAACATAAGATACCATTTAACATTGAGATACACTTGCTTTCCCTCACATTTTCAAATTTAAACAAAATGTCAGCTGTTAACTTCTATTGGTTAAATAGAAGGCACTCCACTGAAAGACTGCTTCAGTCTCACATAAGCAGACCATCGACCACGAGAGTTCAGAGGTTAATCTTTGAATTTCTGCCTCCCTGCACGTCTCAGTTCACTATACAGAAGAACCACAACCCTAACGTCAGGTAGCTGAAAAAAATGTAAAAAGTAATTCTGGTTCCGAAATAATAATTTTTAAAAAGCACGAGTTGATCAAGGAACCAGATAAAATCTACTTAGAATTTTAAAATAGACACTCGTTTAAAGTGCTAATGTTCAAATGATCATGAATGGATCTTGTATATTAAAAGAAGCTATGAAAGTAAAAAAATGCTGTGTATGTTTATCTTTAACCTACATACCTTTTTATGGTTACTATTTTCTGTTATGGGAAATAATTAACTAATTAGATAGTTTTAAAAACGTATTTGTATTCAACATTTATTCCTTTATTCTACAAAGATGTGTTTGAAGAAGTTCTCTTGGGAACGTTCTATTAATTATTAAAGGTGTCTCAGTAGGAATTTTTGTTATAGAAATATCTATTACTCTACTATGGAATCAAGATACAACTCCTACAAATCTGTTATACTAATTAGAGATAAACTTCATTGATCCACTATTTGTAGAAGTCTCCTGCCTTTAAAATATTAATTGCTGAAAGATGTACTGCCAGAGACAACGTATGTTCTGATAGCATTTCAGCTAATTAGTATAAGCTACTGTGAGTCACCATATTGAATTTACAAAATGCTAAAGATCAAAGAATACCAGAGGAAATATTTAAAAGTCCAAAAGCGAACAAAAAGAGCAAATGGAATTTGTAACCATGGCAATGTTCACTAATGCCTTCTTAGCAGTGGCTGATACACTAGTGAGAGCAAAATAGCTCACTATCTATTGAGTCTGACGTTGTGCACAACCGGGCTCACACAATATTACTGAGTATTATAGAAACTACATTGTTGTTAGTGTTTTATCTTCCTCCTAAAGTTGCCCGGATGAGTTTTCCCAGGTAACATTACAAATATTATAGCCTATTCATTTAAAATTATGCCTGTTAATAAAATCGGTAGATAGTAATTCTATTAAGGTTAATTATACTTGCAATAACAGACAAACTATGTATGAGAATGGAATTAAGGTGATAAAGAACCGATTCGCGACTACAGGTTTTCTGCATGATTTTATAGCATGCTTTCTGTTAAAGCATGTCATTAAGTCCAAATATTGTATCTTCTGCAATATTCATTCTAGAAGTCATAATATTTTCTAGCTTTGATCATTGCGCTATATATAAGAATCTATTATCTTTAATATGTAATTTAGTTATGACTACATTATTTTCTTAGAAAGAATGACATTCTTTTCTAATGTGAGTCACCCTTTATAAATGCTAAGGACTTTTTTTCAGACTAAACAATGCAGTTGTGCATACCAAAATTATTTTACACATCAAGGGAAGTAGAGGTGATCGTTAGACATACCTTGGTAGGGAGCACTAAATCCACGGTAACGGTGATTGCTGTCCGTAACAAAATGCAGTCTGAGCCAGTTTTTGTTGCTGATAATTGGTGGTGGTATATTCATTCCAGATAACCTGAATTAAGATAGACAGACAACAACATAAAACTTTAAAAAGTTTTTGGGCAGTAATTATTCTTACTGAGTTGGGATAAAAAGGTCGCTAGCTACATACAATATACAAACCATTGACAATATACTGCCAGCATTTTTTTGGAAATGTAAAATGCGTATGTATTGTAAGATTAGTCATAATATAGTAGGATGGTTTTAACCATTCTATTTTTATCAGATCGCATGTAATGCTGAAATCTATTAAAATCACAACTCTCTATTACTCATTAGTTCTTTTAACATAATTATTGCACTGATTATATATATATGTATGTATATATATATACAACCCTGATAGTAATAAAGATATTAAACATTTCAAATACTTATTTCACTATTGTCATAAACAGGGTTTGCTTACTATTTTTGATTTGTTCGCCTCAAGTAACAATCCAGTAAATAAATAAATGAATAAATATGCATTTACATCATTTACATTTTCAAGAGAGTAGCATGTTTTATGCCAGATTTTGATTTACAATTTGTAATGTTAAATTGCCTAGTTTTGTGAAAATAAACACCCATAGAGTGGATTATTTAGACAGCCTGCCTACATTTTTAAATGCAATGAAACTGTAGGACATTACTAACTTTACTTTAAAGGTTCTCAAGAATAAAGAGTTTGAAAGGAGGCTTTTGCAAAATTCATTAAATAAAAAGTAATTTCTCAATAATATTTAAAATGAAATGCAATGGAGCAAGTGATACAAAAATAAAACTTTCCATAATGTTCAAGGAAATTTTTTTTTTGTCATAGGGCCCTACTTGGTTTTTTTTTTTTTTTTTACATTTTATTTTTTTTTATTACCTTGAGTATTTCTTATATACATTCGAGTGTTATTCCCTTTCCCGGTATCCGGGCAAACATCCCCCTCCCCCCTCCCCTTCCTTATGGGTGTTCCCCTCCCAACCCTCCCCCCGTTGCCACCCTCCCCCCACCAGTCTAGTTCACTGGGGGTTCAGTCTTAGCAGGACCCAGGGCTTCCCCTTCCACTGGTGCTCTTACTAGGATATTCATTGCTACCTATGAGGTCAGAGTCCAGGGTCAGTCCATGTATAGTCTTTAGGTAGTGGCTTAGTCCCTGGAAGCTCTGGTTGCTTGGCATTGTTGTACATATGGGGTCTCGAGCCCCTTCAAGCTCTTCTAGTTCTTTCTCTGCTTCCTTCAATGGGGGTCCTATTCTCAGTTCAGTGGTTTGCTGCTGGCATTCGCCTCTGTATTTGCTGTATTCTGGCTGTGTCTCTCAGGAGCGATCTACATCCGGCTCCTGTCGGCCTGCACTTCTTTGCTTCATCCATCTTGTCTAATTGGGTGGCTGTATATGTATGGGCCACATGTGGGGCAGGCTCTGAATGGGTGTTCCTTCAGTCTCTGTTTTAATCTTTGCCTCCCTCTTCCCTGCCAAGGGTATTCTGTTCCCCTTTTAAAGAAGGAGTGAAGCATTCACATTTTTATCATCCATCTTGAGTTTCATTTGTTCTAGGCATCTAGGGTAATTCAAGCATTTGGGCTAATAGCCACTTATCAAATTTAAGGGATTGTGTACAACAGATATAGTAAATGCAAGTACAAGCCATTGTATAACTGTGAAAAGTGAAATGACATTCTCGAGTGAAAGATGATAGAGACAAATGAGAGGCGCCTGGGGCCCAGCAGTTTAAACACAGCAATTGGGTATTTTAGATGGGTGCAACTAAAAGAAGACAAAACAATCCTGACCAAAAAGAACAATGATAGGGAGGGAGACTATCACTTTACATCTCAAGATATACGAATAAGATGCATCAATTAAAAACTGTGTTTCTCCTGCATGTACGTGTGTACTCTACATGTGTTGAAGTTAGAAGACCTCTTTGGGTCCTTTGAAGCTGGAGTTATGGATGGCTATGAGCCACTATGTAGATGCTGTGAATGTAATCCTAGTAAACTAAAAAGTAGAGTTCTTAACCACTAAGCCATATCTCCATCCCAAAAACAACCAGTATGGTACAAGCACAAAACACATATGAAGACAAGTGGAAAAAGAGAAAATGCAAACAGGAGTATACATAACTACAATCATGGTATTTGACAGCAATGCCAAACAAACTAAATAAACAACCAACCATATACGAGAAAGCATCTTCAACATATAGGTCAGAGAAAACTGTATGGCTACATGTAGAAGAATAAAATTAGACCCACACCTATAACTGAACTGTACACAAAACATCAAATGGATCAAAGACATCAATGTGAAACACAAAATGTTGAAAGCACTAGAAGAAAACATAGGCAGTACTCTATAAGGCATAGGGTTTGAAAAGGACTCTCTGAATGGCTTATCTATTTTCTTGGAATTATGGTAAAGGACTGATAAGGGAACCTCATTACCTTAAAAACCTTATAATAACCACAGGAAAAAATCAAGAAAAAAGCCCACAGAATGGGAGAGGATATTTGTCAGCTATGCATTTGACAGAGGATTAATATTCAAAAGATATAAATAGCTTTAAAGTCAAGGAAACAAAAACATAGTTAAAATAGTATATACATATATATATATATATATATATATATATATATATATATATATATATATATTCCAAATCATGTGTGAAACATATGAACGAATCTTAATAATGACAGTCATAAGAAAAATATCGCTAAAGGTCTGGAAATTTTTAAAGTTTATATTATTGCGATAACACATCATGACTCAGAGGAACTGTTGAAGGAAGGGGTTTATTTCAGCTTACACTGTGAATATACACTCCATCAAAAAGGTAGGGTGGAGCTGAAAGCAGGAGCAAGATGAGAGCATGTGAAAAACAGTCAGTGGAGGAATGCTGCTTCCTGCCTTGTTCCTCACACCGTGTTCAGCCTGTTTTCATATACAGCCCAGATGGCACCACCTAATGTAAAGTAGGCCTGCCCACATCAATCATTTATCAAGATAATACCCTAAGGACTTCCATATATGCCAATTTAATAAAAGCATTTTCATTTAAGGTTCCCTCTGATCAGATATCTATATCTATATCTATATCTATATCTATATCTATATCTATATCTATATCTATATCTATATCTATATCTATATCTATATCTATATCTATATCTATATCTATATATCTGCATCTACATCTACATCTATACATACACACACACATATATATGTGTGTGTGTCTATATATATATATATATATATATATATAGAGAGAGAGAGAGAGAGAGAGAGAGAGAGAGAGAGATGTCCAGTTGACAGGAAATAACTAGGACACTCAACCCAAGACCTAAACAATAATAATGCAAATTAGCATGCCATGGTGGGGTTAAATCCAGAGGCCTCACATATGAACATATATAGGCAATTAATAACTGAGAGAAATATGATTAGTCTTTACCAAGAATGAACCCTGTAGTACATTATTCTTAACTTGTCCATTAAAATCATCCACATATAAGCAAAACTAAATTGACTCAGGATTTTGCATTTATATATTTACTCATATATGTGTGCTTATCTACATGTATCAATAATATTTAAAGAAAAAGGAGCTGTAAATGTGAGGGAAAGGCATTGAAGGGATTGGTGGGAGGTATGGGGCAGGAAAAATAATATAAATATAGCATACATATGTGGCATTTAAATTATTAATTTAATTTTAAAAATTGCAATTCTGTAAAATAAAATCAATTGTCTTATCTGCATTCCCTTGTCTTTGGTACTCAGAGAACACTTCAGCCTAAACAGACACATCTTCATTTTCCCCGGGATCCTGAAAACTAGCTGTAGCTGCATGCTCTCCAACTCTGCAGCTTTTCTTTCTCTCACATTCTTGCTCTCCTGTTTTTAACTTGGTTTGACTCCCTCTCTTCTCTGGCCCCCAAGATAAGCATGCCTTCCTCAGGCATGTTTTGTCCCCATGACCTTGTTAAATTAATTGTTCTGTGTTCAGCCACAATTTGTGTTCCTCAGATTCACTCATTTATCTTATCGTAGGGCACTTTAATGTACTTCCTTTTAGGACTGAAATAAATATAATTCAGCTTTATTTACTTACTCTTAATCATGTACAGACAAGCCAGCTTTGAAGTAAGGTTAAACCTGATGCTTAATCTCTTTCTATGTCCTAACAGAGCACATCGAGATCTTGCCCTTTCTTGCCTCATTATTACTTTATGTAGTAGTAAGTTTTCCGTTTCCACACTATTACAGATTTCTTGCAACATCTTAAATCCACAATACCTAGTATATTAATTGATTAATAGTATTGAAATGCTAGGTTCATCTATAAAAAAAGTATTAAGTAGAAATTTGAGTGCATTAAACTTACCTTTAAGTATCTATTTTTCCCATTCAACAACACATTTTAAATTGCATTTTACACTGCTATCAAATATTTTCTAGTTTTAATATTTTTACTTTTAAATTTTTATTGGATATTTTATTTATTTACATTTCAAACAGTATCCGCCATCCTATTAAATCCCCCTCCCCCTGCTTTCATGAGGGTGCTCCACAGAAGCAGGTGGAGTTTCAGAGTGGTAAATGAAGTACGCTTGACAATTCTAAGTTAAGAATTATTGTAAAAGATGATTATAATATAGGCATATTAACATGCCTGCTTCCCGACCCCAAAACCCTTGCCTGTCTATCAGGAGGTCTGCCTAAGCAGGAAGGGACACAGGAGGCCTGCTCTAACAAGATACCACACCATCTCTCTGCCAGGAGTCCTGCTCTAACCCAAGTCACATAGTTCTGCCTGCCTGTGAGGATGTTTGCTCCAATCTGAGATACTTAATCCAATCAGGTTACTTAATGCCAAATATAACCAGATGGTGAAAGGCAAGCACAAAAACAAAAGCAATAGAAGTCAATGTAATTTGGTGCTATAGAACTCAGTTCTCCTAGCACAACAAGGCCTGAATATCTTCACGTACCTGAATAGCAAAATTCTGACTTAAAATCCTATCTCATGAAGATGATAGTGACCTTTAAGTAGGATATAAATAATGCGCTTGAAGAAATCCAGGAAAATCCAGACCAATAGGCATAAGTCCTTAAAGAGGTAACAAATAAATACCTTAAAGAAATACAGGAAAATATAATCAAACAGATAAAGGAATTGAAGGAAACAGTCCAAGACATAAAAATGGAAATAGAAGTAAAGAAATCACAAATGGAGGCAACCCTGGATATGAAGAATCTAGGAATCAGGAGCTACAGATGCAAACAACACGAACAGAAGAAATGGAAGAGAGAATCTCAGGTGTAGAAAATATCATAGAAGATATTTTTACATTGATAAAAATATGCAAAGTATTAAAAGTTCCAAACCCAAAACATCCAGGAAATTTGGGAAACACTGAAAAGATCAAACCTAAAAATAAAGAACTACAAGAGGGTGAAGATTTTCAGATCAAAGAGACAGAAATCATCTTCAACAAAATCAATGATAATTTGCCTAACCTAAAGAAAGAGATGGTCATGTAGACATAAAGGACCATAGATACCAGCCCAGACTACTATAACCTAGCAAAACACAATTATCATAGAAGGGAAAACCATGATGTTCCATGACAAAACCAAATTTAAACAATATCTTTGTATTAATCCAGCCTACGAAGAATACTACAAGAAAAACTACAACACTAGGAGGGTAACCAACTTCACCTAATAAAACATAAGCTTAATCATCTCCAAACAAATGCAAAAGAGGATAATCACACACACACACACACACACACACAGACACACACACACACACACACACACACACACACACTACCACCTCCAACAACAAAATAACAGGTAATAACAATCATTGGTCATTAATATCTCTCAGCATCAACAGATTCAATCTCCCCAATGAAAAGATAGAGCCTAACTGACTATATAGGCAAACAGAATCCATCATTCAGATACATACTGGAAACACACCTCAGCAGAAAAGATAGATACTACTTCCGAGTGAAGGGCTGAAAGATTTTCTAAGCAATCTGCACTAGTCATTCTAACATTCAACAAAATAAACTTTCAACCAAAAGTTGAAAGGCAGAGCCTCTCCAGAAACAGGTACCTGTCAGCAAGCACTTCTTGGCATCTGCAATAGTGTCTGGGTTCGGTGTCTGTATATGGGATGGATCCTCAGGTGGGGCAGTCTCTGGATGGCCTTTCGTATCTCATTAGATGCTGAGAAAGTATTTGACCAAATTCAAAACCCCTTCTTGTTAAAAGTATTAGAGAGATCAGAAATTCATTGCACATACCAAAACATAATAAAACTAATATGCAGCAAGGCAATAGCCAACATCAAATTAAATGGAGAGAATGTTGAGGGAATCCCACTAAAGTCAGGGGCAAGACAAAGCAGCCCACTCTCTCCCCATCTATTCAATATAGTACAGGATGTTCTAGCTAGAACAATAATACAACAAAAGGAGATCAAGGAGATACAAATGGGAAAGAAAGAAGTCAAGATATCACCATTCATTGATGATTTGATAGTATACATATCTGATCCCCATAACTCTACCAGAGTACTCTTACAGCTGATAAACAACTTCAGAAAACTGGCTAGACATAAAAATTAAATAAAAAATGCATACAAATGATAAATGAACTGAGAAAAAAATTAAGAAAACAACTCCTTTCACAATAGTCACAAATAATAATACAAAATGCTTTATGTAAGTCTAACCAAGCAAGGGAAAGGCCTGTATGACAAGAACTTCAAATCATTGTAAGAATGAAATCAAGGAAGATCTTATAAGATAAAAAGATCTCCCATGCTCATGGATCAGTAGGATTAACATAGTGAAAATAGCCATCTTAACAAAAGCAGTCTACAGATTCAACACAATTCCCAACAAAATTCTAACATAATTTGTCACGGACATGGAAAGAGCAATTCTCAACTTCATATAAAATACAAACAAAACAACAACAATAACAAAAAACATAACAGGATAGCCAAAATATTTATGAACAATAAAAAACCTTCTGGGAGAATCACCTTACCTCAAGCTTCACTACAGAGTTATATTGATAAAAAAAAATTTAAAAACAGCAAACAAAAACAAACAAAGAAACAAAAAAAAATCATAGTATTGGTGCAAAGATAGTTTGATCAACTGAGTAGAATTAAATAAACCCATACAACTATGGACGCTTAATCTTTCACAAAGAAACCAAAACAAGACAATTAGAAAAAAAGAGAGCATCTTCAACAAATTGTGCCGCACTAACTTCAGGTCAGCATGTAGAACTATACAAATTGAAACATATTTAATTACCCTGTACAAAGCTCAAATGCAAGTGGATCAAAGACCTCAATGTAAAACAAGAGACATTGATGCTAACAGAAGAGAAAGTGGGAAACACCCTCAAATGAATTGCACAGGGAAATTTTTCCTGACCAAAACACAAATGGCTCAGGTGTTATTAATATCAAAAATTAATAAATGGAAACTCTTGAAACTGAAAAGCTGCTGTAAAGCAAAGTGCACTGTCAGAAAGACAAAGTAGGAATCTAAAGACTGGGAAAAGGTCTCACTAACCCTACATCTGTTAGAGGGCTAATATCCAAATATATTTATTAAAAAACCTCAAAATGTTAGAGGCCAAAAAAACCAAGTAACCCAATTAAAAAATAAAGTATAGTAGAAAACAGAGAATTCTCAACAGAGGAATCTCAAACGCTGAGAAGCACTTAAAAAATATTCGACATCCTTAGTCATCAGAGAAATGCAAATCAAGACGACCCTGAGATTTCACCTCACACCAGTCAGAATGACTAAGATCAAAAACTCAAGTGACAGCATGGCTAGTGAGGAAGAAGAGAAAGAAGAACACGCTTCCATTGTTGGGGAGATTGAAAGCTGGTACAACCACTCTGGAAAACAGTCTGGTGGTACATCAGAAAATTGGACATAGTACTACCTGAGGAACCAGCTATACCACTCCTGTGCATAAACCCAAAAGACATTCCAACATATAACAAGGACACATGCTCTACTATGTTCATAACAGCCTTATTCATAATTTCCAGAAGCAGGAAAGAACCCAAATGTTCCTCACCCAAATTATGGATACAGAAAATGTGGTTCATTGAGACAGTGGAATACTATTCAACTATTTAAAAAAAGGACATCATGAATTTGCAGACAAATGAATGGAACTGGAAAACAACATCCTGTGTGATGTAACCCAGACACAAAAGAGCATGCATTGTATGTACTTATTAACAAAATCATATTAGCCAAAGAGTACAGAATATCCATGATGTACTCCACAGACCCTAAGAAGTTAAAAAAGGAAGGAATACCCAAGTGAAGATGCTTCAATCTCACTTAGAGGGGGAATCTAAATAATTATGGAAGGTAGAGGAAGGGAGGGAACTAAGTGGGAGAATAGAGGGGGGAGGGGGCAGGATCATATATGGGGGGAGACAGGAGAGGAGCCTAAAGGGCTAGGAGAATTAATACAAACATTCCAGAGGTGGAGGTGGGGAACCTATAAAATGTCCCAGAGACGTGAGAGGCACCCATTATTCAGTATGGGTAAACTCACCAGAAATGCCCAGAAGTGGGGAAATGGAACTACAAGAAGAAGAAGGAGGAGGAGGAAGAGGAGGAGGAGGAAGAGGAGGAGGAGGAGGAGGAGGAGGAGGAGAAAAGGAGGAGGAAGAGGAGAAAAGGAGGAGGAGGAGGAGGAGGAGAGATATTATGTAAAAAGGATAATGTAGGTTCTCCCTTTCATGTTGTATGAATCAGAGCCTTGTTTTGTTCTTCACTCTTGCATCACCTAGGTTTCTGGGAATTCTCTTAACCCTTCCTTGCATTTTGACTTAGGAGCACTGTGTTTAAAGATATAAACTATCACTCCTGTATTTATAATTTCTGGAGACTTGAACACAGGTAGTTCACCTGCACTGCAATTCCTTTCATTTATAATGTACATTTTGCTCAAATAGAATGAAAAGTACAGTCAATATTAAATAGACAAAGCTAGAAAATAATCAACCTAAGTTAACCAGAACTGAATAAACAAATACAGTGTCTATTCACTTGCATATGGATATTAAGTTTGAACTTGTCAATAAGCAAGCTACAACCCATATAATAACTGAGGCTAGATAGAAGTAAAGGAACTGGGGACACGAATAGATCACCCTAGGAAGTAGAAATAGATAGATAGTCATGGATGAACTGGGGGGTAGAAGATTAGAACAAAAGGATCATGGGGCATTGAAAAAAAGGGGGGCATTAAGGGAAGCAATATGAACAGGGATAGTTAAAGGAACATTTGAGGCATGGAAATGGAATACAGTAGACATTTCATAAAATACCTATATTTATGAAAGAAATCTAAATGGAATCAACAAATAATAGGGAAGACAAAGCCACATCTAGAAATCTCACAGTATCAAATGAAGTCTCTGATGCCAAAGTTGCTTACTTCTAATTTAGTTGTTGGTCAAAGGGTTCCCATGGAAACTACCAAACAACACACACTATTACCAAAGCTATTATTTGCTCTTCAAAAACTGATGGTAAATCTTTATTGCTGAAAACAACACATAGATTACTTATTGGATATGAAATGTGGGGTTGGAGATTTAGCTCAGTGGTAGAGCGCTTGCCTAGGAAGTGCAAGGCCCTGGGTTCGGTCCCCAGCTCCGAAAAAAAGAACCAAAAAAAAAAAAAAAAAAGAAATGTATACTAGAGTGTTCAGTACTACTGACTATTGTTATTGTGAAAGTAACTATTATTTGACAGATGTAATTGTCACCTCGGAAGCTTACTGCTGAATAAGCTCACCCTTTCTAGTTCTTTGTGGACTCTGTCTGTCTGGTTCAACTCAGGTGTTCTGCCTCAAAACTTCTCTCCAAGATATCTGATTCAAACTGGCTTCTCTTAGCTTCTCACTGAATTGTTCTCATTGGAAAAATAAAAGCCTCTGAATTGCACAAACTGAACTGCACTGACAGAACTGACTGAAAGAACTGAACAGAACTGAATGAAAGTTCAGGAACTCAAGTAAGCTCAACTACACCCGTGGAGAAAATCCCAGGTCAATTTCTCCTCTTCAGACATCTGTCAGATGATACCTGTCTTCTACAAACTTTCTTTCAGATGTCCTTTGCTTTTTGCAGTGTTGATAATTTTGTTCTTCTCCAATAACACAGGGTGTCAGATATATAAAAAAAATTTTATCCAACAGCATGGCTTCTCTGGAAAAGTTTATCGAAAGACTTTCTTGATCTGTTGATCCCACTGGAATGGCATGCCTTTAATTCCTCAACTGTAATATAGGCTTGCCTTTACATAACTTTAATCCCAAACAATGAAGGGATAGTTAGTTGGTAGAAAAAAGCAGTCATGTTTGAGACTAACTTCTAAATAAGAAACAGACAAAGTGACAAATCAAGGAAAGATTTGACAGAGTAAAAATAGAATATACCCAACTCTCATGGATACAGACAGGAAAGATTCTGTCAGGAGTGGAGGGCAGTTCAGTGAGTGTAGTTACGATGAGTTGAGGCAAAACAGGGTAGTCTAGTTGAGTTGAGATCAGTTGAATCGATGCATTTCAGTTTGGTGCAGTCCGGTTTGGTGCAGTTGAGTTTCTCAATTTCCATTCAGTTCCATTCAGTCCATGCAGTCAGTACAGTTTAGCTTGTGGAATTCAGAGGCATTATTTCCAAGCAGGGCAATTCAGTGAGAAGCTAGTTAAAATCAGTCAACTTGGAGAGGAGTTTGAGTTAAAACACATGAGTTGAATCAGCCAGCCAGAGTTCAGTAAGAACTAGAAAGCATGACTTTATTCTGTAGTAACTGCAGAGATGATAATTACATCTAGCAAATAAACATTAACTTTACAGTTAGAATACTGGAAGATAATCTGCACATTTCCGGAGGACAAAGGGAAACATCAACACAGTTACAAAAGCTTGGATCTACAATGATATCTGTAAGATATGCTAGTATAATATTGGTACTTTTTTTTGGAATATCTAATTACTGTATGATTGAATTTAAGACTTACTCCCTGAGGCAGAATCCATTCCCTACACTGCTCAAGTGGCCCAGAACCGGAGACTATATACTAGAGACTTGGGGAAAACTAAATAATATTTTTCTGATAAAGGGAGATAGCAACAAAATGACTCTTAATTGTATGCTGTTATGCATGTTGATCAGTGTCCTCCTTAGCCATCACCAAGAATATTCCTTCTACAGCAGATGACCACACATACAGAGACTTGCAATTGGACAATATGCAGTGAGTGAGAAACTGTAGGACACTCTGTCTTAAACTGGATTTCTCCATCAACTCTTTCCCCTCAGCATCCAAGGAACATTGCAGGATAAGAGCCTGAAAGATTGTAATAACCTGAGAAAATGGAGAACGTTAAGCAAGAGCCTCTAAACACAACAGGGCCAACGCTCACATGAATCCACACAGAATGTGGCGGCATGCAGAAGTCGTGCACAGGTCTCAGTCAAGTGGGACCCCAGCACTAAGATAGGAAGTACACAAAAGCCTATATCCCTAACTCAGAAACTCTTGCCAGAAACTCAGATAACTTCACACAAAGGAAAACATTAGTTTTCTGTAACAGAGTCTCAATACAAACTACACCTAGCAGAAATACATCAAAAAATGGTGAACACAAATTAATTCAATAGTGATTTTTGAGGGAATTTTGACTCATAATTCTTTGTCTGGACATGTTTGTTTGTTTGTTTAAATTTCTGTATGCTTTCCCTTGAGAAAGAGTGAGGGGCAGGGGAATGGATTTGGATAGATGCAGAGGTAGGGAGGGTCAGGAAAAATTTGGAGGAGGGGAAATCATAATCAGAATATATATAATAAAATATTTGCAACAAAGAATTTAACAAATTTCATTTTGCAAAAACTGTACAAAGTAAGACCAGGCAATGATTGCAATAAAATTAGAAATGTACTGGAGAACAGTTGGCTTCTGCAGAAGTTAGATAGAGTCAGCAAAATGGTAAGATAAAGAAATTAATCTGAGAAATAGCATCTGAGGGAAAGGTACAGTTCGAATTCTCCTTAATTACACACACACACACACACACACACACACACACACACACACACACATTAAACATGTCAAACTTCAAGAGGCTCATTTAATATTGAGTTTGAAGATCTTGTTAGTCCACTAAAGCAAGAAAAAATAAACGAAAGGATATTGATTTTTTAAGAGAAAGAATAAAAGTGTCTCTTTGCATAGCATTTTCAGCAAATGGTGCTGGTTCAACTGGAGGGCAACATGTAGAAGAATGCAGATCGATCCATGCTTATCACCCTGTACAAAGCTTAAGTCCAAGTGGATCAAGGACCTCCACATCAAACCAGACACACTCAAACTAATAGAAGAAAAACTAGGGAAGCATCTGGAACACATGGGCACTGGAAAAAATTTCCTGAACAAAACACCAATGGCTTATGCTCTAAGATCAAGAATCGACAAATGGGATCTCATAAAACTGCAAAGCTTCTGTAAGGCAAAGGACACTGTGGTTAGGACAAAACGGCAACCAACAGATTGGGAAAAGATCTTTACCAATCCTATAACAGATAGAGGCCTTATATCCAAAATATACAAAGAACTCAAGAAGTTAGACCGCAGGGAAACAAATAACCCTATTAAAAAATGGGGTTCAGAGCTGAACAAAGAATTCACAGCTGAGGAATGCCGAATGGCTGAGAAACACCTAAAGAAATGTTCAACATCTTTAGTCATAAGGGAAATGCAAATCAAAACAACCCTGAGATTTCACCTCACACCAGTGAGAATGGCTAAGATCAAAAACTCAGGTGACAGCAGATGCTGGCGAGGATGTGGAGAAAGAGGAACACTCCTCCATTGTTGGTGGGATTGCAGACTGGTAAAACCATTCTGGAAATCAGTCTGGAGGTTCCTCAGAAAATTGGACATTGAACTGCCTGAGGATCCAGCCATACCTCTCTTGGGCATATACCCAAAAGATGCCTCAACATATAAAAGAGACACGTGCTCCACTATGTTCATCGCAGCCTTATTTATAATAGCCAGAAAATGGAAAGAACCCAGATGCCCTTCAACAGAGGAATGGATACAGAAAATGTGGTACATCTACACAATGGAATATTACTCAGCTATCAAAAACAACGAGTTTATGAAATTCGTAGGCAAATGGTTGGAACTGGAAAATATCATCCTGAGTGAGCTAACCCACTCACAGAAAGACATACATGGTATGCACTCATTGATAAGTGGCTATTAGCCCAAATGCTTGAATTACCCTAGATCCCTAGAACAAAGGAAACTCAAGACGGATGATCAAAATGTGAATGCTTCACTCCTTCTTTAAATGAGGAAAAAGAATACCCTTGGCAGGGAAGGGAGAGGCAAAGATTAAAACAGAGACTGAAGGAACACCCATTCAGAGCCTGCCCCACAGGTGGCCCATACATATACAGCCACCCAATTAGACAAGATGGATGAAGCAAAGAAGTGCAGACCGACAGGAGCCGGATGTAGATCGCTCCTGAGAGACACAGCCAGAATACAGCAAATACAGAGGCGAATGCCAGCAGCAAACCACTGAACTGAGAATA
This sequence comes from Rattus norvegicus, assembly GCF_021556685.1. NCBI lineage: Eukaryota > Metazoa > Chordata > Mammalia > Rodentia > Muridae > Rattus > Rattus norvegicus. The sequence goes on from NC_141540.1 coordinate 89,308,251, forward strand.
GGTCCCCCGTTGAAGGAATCAGAGAAAGAACTGGAAGAGCTTGAAGGTGCTCGAGACCCCAAAAGTACAACAATGTCAAGCAACCAGAGCTTCCAGGGACTAAGCCACTACCTAAAGACTATACATGGACTGACCCTGGACTCTGTCCCCATAGGTAGCAATGAATATCCTAGTAAGAGCACCAGTGGAAGGGGAAGCCCTGGGTCCTGCTAAGACTGAACCCCCAGTGAACTAGACTATGCGGGAGGGTGGCAATGGGGGGAGGTTTGGGAGGGGAACACCCACAAGGAAGGGGAGGGGGGAGGGTGATGTCTGTCCGGAAACCGGGAAAGGGAATAACACTTGAAATGTATATAAGAAATACTCAAGATAATTAAAAAAAAAAATGCTCCCACAAAAAAAAAATAAAAAAAAAGTGTCTCTTTGCACAAAAGGCAAATTTGCCAATTAGAAAAGCTCTGTGAAGCTATACACTGCCAGTACAACTTGTAATTGAATTAATCAAGATCAGAGGATAGAAAATGAATGTCTAAATATCACTCATAGTTCTATACACCAGCCAAGAACAATTGAAAAAATTTAATAGGATTATCACTTTTGAAAGTGTCATCAATTGCACATTTGAAAATGTTAGATCAAAACACATGTAAATTTTGAGTGCTTCAGACTTCAGAGAACTAAAAATGAAAACGTTGATGACCTAGCAAGTGGAGAAATGGCTCTTTACAGAAAGACTCATGCTATGTTGCTAATTTTCTACAAGTGATGCATTGTTTCAACCTAATGCTTAATGGCAACCAGGGCATTTTATGTGAATTAACAAACATTGTCTGGTTTTATATGGAAGTATACATTGACTGTATATTATGAGGCTGTAGTCGTAGGAATAATATTGGTTTTGTAAGCACAGATGCCCACACAGTGAAAGGAATACTGCCCAAACATATCTGTACAAACAACCTGTTTTAACACAATGTTCAAAGTAGTTCAACAAAAGTACATGTCCTCTCACTAAACTGCACTGGCACAAGTATACAGAGCAATGAATTGTAGAAACAAATAAAATTTCTTAACACATGCTACATACTAACCGAAGAATTAATTAAATATGAATTGTAGACTCACAGACTGTAATGTAGGAGGGGATGTTAAATTTTCTAGAAGAAATTACCAAAATAAAAAAAAAGCAAAATACTGCATTAAGTCAATTTTAAAAAGTCTGTAATGGGGAATATGGAAGAAGTTAGAGGGAGGAAATAGAAAAAGGATAGTAATGCAATTATACTTCCTTTATAATTTAAAAAATAAGTTCATCACATATCAAAATTACAAATTATTTTGTATTTTAGCTTTCAAAGTAAGTTCTGTAATATGATCAAGTTTTTATTTTATATATAATATTTTTGGTTTTCATTTTCAAGATTTGACTTTCTTAAAAGTTCCATGGAGAAATTTTACTTTTTAGTCATTTGACTGTGTCTTTTCCTTCAGTAGTCTCATTAATTTTTCACCCCATATGTTCAATGAATTGTTACAGATCATCTCAAGTATCAATTCATTGCTTTTTGAAGACTTTATGATATAATTATGATTTTATTTAGAAAATCAAAACATTGAGGTGTCATTAAAAACTTGACTATATTGGATTTTCACTATTTGTTTAATTTTAATATGAGTATTCATTGATATGAGTAAAGGCCACATATTTGAAGAAAGTCAAGGTTACTTTGCCTGGGAGATAAAGGGAGAATAAAACAATTGCCTATCTGGAGCATAATCAATGTAAAGCACGACAAAAATAAGAAAATTATTTTCAATTGATTTTCCAATAAAACATGCAAATATGTCAGAGAATTTTTAAGAAAATACACAACAGAGATGTTTGTATAGAGTTGTGGGAGAGTGGAAGTGAGAATACTCAGATATGAAGGGTAGTATATTTCCTTGTTAACCACAGTTCCTCTGGGAACTGACTTCAAGCCTGAAAAGAATTCCTAGATCAAGTGATCTGGTAACAAAGACTTTAATGGGCGAAAGGCCAAGGTAGTCTATACATAGTAATTGAGACTACAGTGCTTGAAAAGCAGACTGGAAGCCAAGCATGGAGCCAAAGCAAAACCAAAAGTCACCAAGTGTTCCCATGTGTGTATTTGTTTATTTTCTAATATCATAGATGTGTTGTTACCTCATAACAATACAGATGATCTATACTTTGATATAGGATTTAGTCTATATAATCTATACAGGCAGAGAGATAATATAAAATCACCATTAAAACATAATGGTTGTATTAAGTTGCTGTTTTGAAGCTAAGAAGCTATTTGATGAATAATCAAAGGTCTTCAACTCTAAGAGCTCCTGATGAGACTGTATCAGCAAACCAAATAAAGCTCCTCCTACTCCATTCAAACACTCACCCTGTAATAGAGGTTGGCAACATTGTCAGCCAAAATGGAAAGATGGGCATAATAAAGTGCATCAGAGAAAGAGTGCACAGCTTGGCAAGCTCTGCAGCATCCCCTCACTGCCGGTAAGAAAGGAAATGTATGACGTGGTAATTGTGCTCCCTGAACTCTTCTGGACATGTACGGCTGAACTACCTAGTGGTATTCATTCTGTAAGAGGAAGAGAGTGTCTGATGAGAGTCCATGCAAGAAACATAGTTGTAAGTAGTATAAAATCTTTCTCACCAACATAAATGTCTCTAGACTTTCCATTATGCCTATGGTCCCAAGACATCATCATTTATGTGATTTAGAGTCAAAGTAACTACATTTTCTTGTGAAATACTTTTATTTTCTTCATATCAAATTGTTGTGTCTAATTTCAAAGTTATATTAGCATGATAACCCTAGAATGCTTTTTGTGAGGTTTTGTTTTAGCTGAAAGGCAATTTTATAATTTGAAAGTGATTTCACACATCTTTAAGGCAATATGTATTTTAACTAGATTTTATGGTATAGTATTGTATGAAATAATTTAAGTTTAGAGCTTTCACTGACTTTCCCCATAGTAAGAATACATGGTATTTTATTATATTTACTTAAATTACTTAAATAATATTTATCAAATGAACAACAAATTAAAGTTATAAATATTGTATTTATATTTTCCTGTTACTGCTTGCAATTAGGGATCATCTGTGTTTTCATAAATTTGAGTATAAACTGGATTATTAGTTTTTATTATAAATTTTCACATTTATATTTTTACATCTAATGTAGCTAGTCCTTAGGGTTTTATAATCAATCTGCCACTTTGGGGAATTCTCTGAGCATTAACTTCAATGGTTAAGTTAGAACATGTTTAGGACAGAGCACTCCATATTAATTTCATTCTCTTCATTTTGACAAGTTGTAAATCTCTTGGCCTGTATTTAATAGAAAAAAAGCATCATTTGTGAGGTGTGAGTGTTGTTTTGGTCTGTATTTACAAGAATGTGTATTTAGGCGATAATTTGAAATACATAACTTTAATTCGCCAAATGTGGCTTCTCCTCCAGAGCTGATGATGACCTTGCCTGCCATAGGTTCTTGGTTAGATTACAGCATCAGGCTTGATTTACTTCAAATTGAGGGCTTTGACTCCAATTAGACAGAATTTTGGTTACCCACACAATACAACTGCTACTGTTATGAGTCATTCTACTGGCCTGAAAATCTCTTTCATTAGCTATAGATCTAAAGAGGATAAAGTTCTGAACTAAATAGTTATCTGATGTGTGAAAAGATTCCAGAAGGATTGGCTGTAAAAAAATGGTGAGCATAGCAATTGTTAGAGATGATATTTATAGCGACAATTGGACAGAATTTAGAGGGCCTCTCATGGCTATTGTAATTACATGCTCACTTAAGTGTTAAGCCAGTACAGTATGTGCATTAGAGCAGGCTGATTTGCATCAAGTAAAGATCTGAACTAGTTTGCTGGGTAGAGTAGGGTTGCTCTCAAGGGCAGGAACAAAGAGAGGTGATTTAAATAATTACAAGGCTTTTTCTGGTGTAATTTGAGAATAGAGTAAGGAAGATAGAGCAAGAAGTTGCTTTCTTTTTCAAATTTTATTGAAAACCAACACAATTTGTGCAAGGGTATAGAATCAAGGCCAAAAATGACTAGAAATTTTGGTTTTAATTGCTGAGGGCCTTTAACTGGGTGGGAAGAAGTTTTAAAAGAAGTGATTGAGCAAAACAGAATGGGTTTAGCTTTGGATTTGCTGTTTCTCCTTCAATCTCTATAAAGCCAACCACAGACACTTTAAAGGAAGCAGTGCTAGGTAGGACTTTGAGAACCTTTTCTTTCGCAGTGGATACTGTGGGTGGAACCTTCTATTCCTCCGTGTAATAGAGTGCAGGACATCTGGGGCTGATGTGGGAATTGGGGAATTGGGGAAGGAGATGGTAGAACAGGACTCACCATGACCTTGAGATGTCAGAGTGCTGCTGCTACACTGGTTATGATCACTTAATTTTGCTATCCCTTTACTTTTTTAAAACCAGTTGCGCTTAGAGCACATAGGGGTTCTAAACGAAAGGTTACGATGATTATCTCGGAGGAGTGTTTGCTCAATTTTAAATGTAAAAATTTGGAACTAGTGTTATCACCTAACTTTGAAGCACAAGGATATTTTATTGTTACCAATTGTCATAAAATAGTTTTACTTAAAAACACTAGATCTCTCTATTTTCTACATCTATTGTGCTTATGTTTTTCCTGTTATACATTATTTCCCATCCAAGGTATGTGTGCATATCTTCTTTTCAGATGATATGTTTATCACGTAGGATCTTACGGTGCTTTAACTCATTTTTAAAATTTATTTATTTTTACATTCCAGATTTTATTTGCCTTGAGGTCGAGCCCACAACTGTTCCACATCCCATACCTAACCCCCACCCTCAGTCTCCACAAGGATGTCCCCACCCCAGCCATCCCACCAGACCTCTAAACTGTCTCTCTTCTTTTCTTAATACTTGCAATTTATTCTCTTGTTTTCTTGTTTTGCTTCTCTTTTTTTATCTTTTCTCTGCCATTTGAGATGTTCCTGCCCCAATGGCTTGACAAATTGCTACTTACTCCTAATGATTAGTTTAAATGTCACTTGTCTGTGACAGTATACTTTTTCTGGGTTTCCTGACACTGCACTGTCTCAGTATTGTTAGCAATGGTCTTCAAATCACATAAGTGTTTGTCTACATGCCGTATGCTTCCTCAGAGCCAGAGAAAACAAGCCTACAAGGCAGTTTTAGAAATTTCTAAATCTGTGTTAAATAAAAAGCTTTAAATAACTTTTAAAACACTAGATCAATCATACCTGTCACTTGGGTGAAGAGTTGCCATGTTAGCCTAATATACATACTCGATTTTTCTTGTAAAGCTTTTTCTGTTGCTTCATAGTCTTGAGTAATTTTTATACCCACATATGTGAATCTACATATGCACTCCATGGCCATCTAATTATCTTCTAGTCTATACTATTAAAATTTAAATCATTGATTACAGTTCTCAAGTTCAAACAAAATCATAAAGCAGATTTTGATTTTGAATAAGACAACTACCCATATTAAAACAAATGTAGGATACATGGTGAAAAGGTGGCCTGTCAAGCAGAAGTAGAATCTGAAGTGATTTTGAGACCACATACCTCTGGTGACATGAAAAATCATGACTGTTCGTGTGGTGTTCTTTATGTTAAAATGCATTACCAGAATTTTACATGTCTCATGATAGTGACCATATCATTTTCCTTTCAAATAGAAGTACAGGTGTGGAAAGAACACAAATCTGAAACATCGCCTTTGTCTGTGCAGGAGACAAGATATGGGTTCATGACCTTTGTGGGTTTAAGCTCAAACATCTAAAAAAATTATAAATGAAAATTTTTGCTTACTCTTGCATTTAATGCCTAATTTGGCTTAATTTTTTAAAAAAAACCAATTGACTTTATCTTGAAATAATTCCAGGAGAGACATTTTTGGATCCTCAGAAATTTTGGTTGATTGACACCATCTGAAATCATTCCCATCAGTTTCAGTCAGCATTTACTTCTGTTTTGAGAGTTTTTTTTTTCCAGACGCAGTTGTTTCAAATCAAACCTCATGAAACCATGAAGGGAGTTATGCTTATGAAAACTAAATCCCTCTTCCACAGAGGATTTTTAGGGAAGTTTGCCTTGAACCTTAGAACAAAAGCCAGTGTGTGGTCAGGACTTCCTGGAGTCACCTTTATAATCTTCCATGGACCCAGCCACCAAATTAAATGAGAAAAAGGAGTCTGCCCACACAAACTTATCTGAGTGAAGCACTTGAGCTTTTTTGGATCCAACCCCTCTCTCTTCTCTAAGATTGAACCAATCCCAAGTGACTCCACATTAGACATAACGTAGCTTCTAGTTGGCACTTCTGGCAATCTATTTTACAAAAGAGCAGCCAGTACCAACACACATACCACTATGTTTGGTTGGCTTGTCCCTGGTGGAATCCTTGCTGAGGAAATATTTAGAGCCACTGATGTCTTACCTGTATTTATTGATGAAAGATTCAAGTTTACCCACTAGGCTGAAAAGAGATTTGGAATGCTCAAAATTCCAGAAGCATAAGAGTGAGAGATCTTTCAGTTCTTTCTCAGATAATTTAACCAAAGCTCACAGAGTTTAAGGGGAGAATGTTCATGTACAAAACTGGGGCTGAAAGAAAGTATGTCATTGATAGATTTAGGGATCACTTCTTTCTTGCCCTGTTTCTTTGAATTTGTTTCAGCACGCTAAAGTTTGATGAGGAAGCTGAATTAATGCTTCTTTACCTCTGTATATCTTTCACAGAGTAGCTTTTCCAGATATATTGAGAAATAATATATTCTACATAGAAAAATTAAAATGCAGCACCTAATATTTAGACGTATCTAACTGACATCATGTCCTTTCTGATTTCAGAAGCAGTCTGAACTCTCCACTTGTGTCATATATCCTAAAAATAGCAAGTTAAAAGCCCTGGAGTCTGTATATCGGGTTCTTCTGACAACTAAAATGTAATCTGGGTTTACTCTGTCCCACCAAAAAATTGTGGGAGCTTTCCAATATTCAAGACTGCTTATGGATATCAATAATAATCTATCGATTGCTCAACACAGAACTATCTTCTATCTTAATCAACACTGATAAATTGAGTGTTGTTAATTAACTTCTGTAATAACAGGAAACAAAAACACAAAACACAGGAAGCAAAAGCAGATCAGCAAAAAATGGATTTTAGAACAACAGAGTATATATTAAAGTATGTCCGCACATCCTGATTTTGGATAACACTTTCATTAGTACTTTCATTTGTACAAAGATTCTGTAATAAACAAGTTTTGAGGCCAGTATATTTTTAAGTGAGCATGGCCAGTAATGTAAAAATTTAGGAGAAGCAATTTAGAATATTACATTTTCATTAGTATTCCAATTTATAAATTGTGATCACACAATGCTTTGATGGTTTGGTGAGGTTGATGGTAGGTACATGGCATACCATGCATACTTTAGAAAGAGCCAACTGATTTCCTGCAGCAGAAGGCATCATAAAGCATCAAACAGGTTTGTGCCTCTCACTTTATAAAAAGTAAAAACAATGTATAAAATACCATTATCAGACACCTTGCCTGTTCACTTAGTTTTCTTTCATGGAAAGGAAAATATTGTTCCTTCATTTAAAACCTTAATTCAATTTTAATTCAAGTAAAAGTTGAAATAGACCTTTTTAAGAATAATAATTCTAAAATGAAGGACAAGTTTATGATACTTTAGAATTTAAACATCTCAGGTAAAATATTTATTTCTCATCTGTATGGCTGCGCAAAATGTGTACATATGTGTGTGTGTTTGTGTGTGTGTATGTATATATATTTTAATATACTATATTGCATGTGATATGAAGTAATGATAAAACAATGACAAGAAAAAACTAGTCAATTTTAAGACACTGAGAAAGAAGGTTGAAATATATTTATTTTCATTGATCATTCTGATACCTACAGAAATAAATTATGCATGGTTATTGATCTGTTTTATAAGTTTGCCAGCAGAGTTCAGAGGCAATCTAAAGTGAAAAGACTACCACATCTTAAATACAAAAATGACATGAAGTAATCATGCTACCATTTCAGCAATACAAACTCATATACGTCAAAGCTACAGTGTTCTTTACAAGTTTTAAAGAGAAGTGGTGAAAATTAAATAAATCTTTAAAAATATAAAATGATAGTTTTCTACAAATTGATTTAAAGCTTTTAGAAATAGAATATTTAGAGGTTTGCTATTACTTTTCAGAAGTGATTCTGAAATTCTGAATGTAAATGTCTTGTCATTCCTGTTTGAGTGCATTTACAAATTTACTTTAAAATAAAGGCATTAAGCATATAAAGGATCTAAACATAAATAAAAGTAAATTTCTATAGATAATACTTATTACTTGAACTCGTAGGTTGGGATGGAATAATTCTTATTTTATAGCAGTTTAAAATTCTGCATATGCATGAAGCTTCTAGACCTACCAACTGTGATGTAACATTTGACAAGAAAAATGAAGTGAGAAAAAGGGACACATGATATAAGATCACTTTGAAATTGTCATCTTGCAATTTCCTTTCAACACTTTAGAATAAGATTCAACATGAAAAGTGAAAAAATACTCTAAAAATTATCCACAGTATATTGAAATATGATAATTCTCTTCAAAGTGATGTTTTGCTAAATGTATGCTGTTTATCTGTCTCCATTGGGATATATGCTGTTGCTTCCACAGCTTTGCAAGGCCATTTCAAGATCCTTTGTATTCTTGTCATAGCTAGCAATGGATCGACATTAGTTTTTAATTGATAAATAGCTGCGAATTTAACCACAAACTCCAAATTAGGCATGTCTTTTCCATTGAACATGTATTCTCCAAAAGTGATATAGTTTGTCAAGAAAACACACATTATAATTTTTCTATTATGTTTAAAATAAAGATCTCTAACACTAAAGTTATTCTTTTATCATGTTAAAAAATTAAGTGAATTTCTTTTCTGCAGAGTTGTATTTAAAAATTCCTAAATATTATTGTCTCTCTTTCAATGTTTTAAATTATTACTCTTTTTTATGTATGAAAGGTTGACAAAGAAGGGCCTTTGCAAAATTTTACATACACATGCATGTGTGATGTGCATTGAGTATTTACATGTTTCCATGTGTGTATACACATGTGTGCATAATTGGGTATATGTGTACTTGCATGGACTTGAATTTCTGCTATCTTCCTTTCTTAAATTTAAGAAAGGATTTATTTTTTGTATATTTTTTTTATTAACTTGAGTATTTCTTATATACATTTCGAGTGTTATTCCCTTTCCCGGTATCCGGGCAAACATCCCCCTCCCCCCTCCCCTTCCTTATGGGTGTTCCCCTCCCAACCCTCCCCCCGTTGGCGCCCTCCCCCCACCAGTCTAGTTCACTGGGGGTTCAGTCTTAGCAGGACCCAGGGCTTCCCCTTCAACTGGTGCTCTTACTAGGATATTCATTGCTACCTATGAGGTCAGAGTCCAGGGTCAGTCCATGTATAGACTTTGGGTAGTGGCTTAGTCCCTGGAAGCTCTGGTTGCTTGGCATTGTTGTACATATGGGGTCTCAAGCCCCTTCAAGCTCTTCCAGTTCTTTCTCTGCTTCCTTCAACGGGGGTCCTATTCTCAGTTCAGTGGTTTGCTGCTGGCATTCGCCTCTGTATTTGCTGTATTCTGGCTGTGTCTCTCAGGAGCGATCTACATCCGGCTCCTGTCGGTCTGCACTTCTTTGCTTCATCCATCTTGTCTAATTGGGTGGCTGTATATGTATGGGCCACATGTGGGGCAGGCTCTGAATGGGTGTTCCTTCAGTCTCTGTTTTAATCTTTGCCTCTCTCTTCCCTGCCAAGGGTATTCTTGTTCCCCTTTTAAAGAAGGAGTGAAGCATTCACATTTTGATCATCCGTCTTGAGTTTCATTTGTTCTAGGGATCTAGGGTAATTCAAGCATTTGGGCTAATAGCCACTTATCAAAGAGTGCATACCATGTATGTCTTTCTGTGATTGGGTTAGCTCACTCAGGATGATATTTTCCAGTTCCAACCATTTGCCTACGAATTTCATAAACTCGTTGTTTTTGATAGCTGAGTAATATTCCATTGTGTAGATGTACCACATTTTTTGTATCCATTCCTCTGTTGAAGGGCATCTGGGTTCTTTCCAGCTTCTGGCTATTATAAATAAGGCTGCAATGAACATAGTGGAGCACGTGTCTTTTTTATATGTTGGGGCATCTTTTGGGTATATGCCCAAGAGAGGTATAGCTGGATCCTCCGGCAGTTCAATGTCCAATTTTCTGAGGAACCTCCAGACTGATTTCCAGAATGGTTTTACCAGTCTGCAATCCCACCAACAATGGAGGAGTGTTCCTCTTTCTCCACATCCTCGCCAGCATCTGCTGTCCCCTGAGATTTTGATCTTAGCCATTCTCACTGATGTGAGGTGAAATATCAGGGTTGTTTTGATTTGCATTTCCCTTATGACTAAAGATGTTGAACATTTCTTTAGGTGTTTCTCAGCCATTCGGCATTCCTCAGCTGTGAATTCTTTGTTTAGCTCTGAACCCCATTTTTAATAGGGTTATTTGTTTCCCTGCGGTCTAACTTCTTGAGTTCTTTGTATATTTTGGATATAAGGCCTCTATCTGTTGTAGGATTGGTAAAGATCTTTTCCCAATCTGTTGGTTGCCATTTTGTCCTAACCACAGTGTCCTTTGCCTTACAGAAGCTTTGCAGTTTTATGAGATCCCATTTGTCGATTCTTGATCTTAGAGCGTAAGCCATTGGTGTTTTGTTTAGGAAATTTTTTCCAGTGCCCATGTGTTCCAGATGCTTCCCTAGTTTTTCTTCTATTAGTTTGAGTGTGTCTGGTTTGATGTGGAGGTCCTTGATCCACTTGGACTTAAGCTTTGTACAGGGTGATAAGCATGGATCGATCTGCATTCTTCTACATGTTGCCCTCCAGTTGAACCAGCACCATTTGCTGAAAATGCTATCTTTTTTCCATTGGATGGTTTTGGCTCCTTTGTCAAAAATCAAGTGACCATAGGTGTGTGCGTTCATTTCTAGGTCTTCAATTCTATTCCATTGGTCTATCTGTCTGTCTCTGTACCAATACCAGGCAGTTTTTATCACTATTGCTCTGTAATACTGCTTGAGTTCAGGGATAGTGATTCCCCCTGAAGTCCTTTTATTGTTGAGGATAGCTTTAGCTATCCTGAGTTTTTTGTTATTCCAGATGAATTTGCAAATTGTTCTGTCTAACTCTTTGAAGAATTGGATTGGTATTTTGATGGGGATTGCATTGAATCTGTAGATTGCTTTTGGTAAAATGGCCATTTTTACTATACTAATCCTGCCAATCCATGAGCATGGGAAATCTTTCCATCTTCTGAGGTCTTCTTCAATTTCCTTCTTCAGTGTCTTGAAGTTCTTATTGTACAGATCTTTTACTTGCTTTGTTAAAGTCACACAAAGGTACTTTATATTATTTGGGTCTATTATGAAGGGTGTCGTTTCCCTAATTTCTTTCTCGGCTTGTTTCTCTTTTGTATAGAGGAAGGCAACTGATTTATTTGAGTTAATTTTATACCCAGCCACTTTGCGGAAGTTGTTTATCAGCTTTAGTAGTTCTCTGGTGGAACGTTTGGGATCACTTAAATATACTATCATATCATCTGCAAATAGTGATATTTTGACTTCTTCTTTTCCGATCTGTATCCCCTTGACCTCCTTTTGTTGTCTGATTGCTCTGGCTAGAACTTCAAGAACTATATTGAATAAGTAGGGAGAGAGTGGGCAGCCTTGTCTAGTCCCTGATCTTAGTGGGATTGCTTCAAGTTTCTCTCCATTTAGTTTAATGTTAGCAACTGGTTTGCTGTATATGGCTTTTACTATGTTCAGGTATGGGCCTTGAATTCCTATTCTTTCCAGGACTTTTATCATGAAGGGGTGTTGAATTTTGTCAAATGCTTTCTCAGCATCTAATGAAATGATCATGTGGTTTTGTTCTTTCAGTTTGTTTATATAATGGATCACGTTGATGGTTTTCCGTATATTAAACCATCCCTGCATGCCTGGGATGAAGCCTACTTGGTCATGGTGGATGATTGTTTTGATGTGCTCTTGGATTCGGTTTGCCAGAATTTTGTTGAGTATTTTTGCGTCGATATTCATAAGGGAAATTGGTCTGAAGTTCTCTTTGTTTATTGGGTCTTTGTGTGGTTAGGTATAAGAGTAATTGTGGCTTCATAGAAGGAATTCGGTAGTGCTCCATCTGTTTCAATTTTGTGGAATAGTTTGGATAGTATTGGTATGAGGTCTTCTATGAAGGTCTGATAGAATTCCGCACTTAACCCGTCTGGACCTGGGCTCTTTTTGGTTGGGAGACCTTTAATGACTGCGTCTATTTCCTTAGGAGTTATGGGGTTGTTTAACTGGTTTATCTGTTCATGATTTAACTTCGGTCCCTGGTATCTGTCTAGGAAATTGTCCATTTCCTGAAGATTTTCAAGTTTTGTTGAATATAGGCTTTTATAGTACAATCTGATGAGTTTTTTAATTTCATCTATCTGTTGTTATGTCTCCCTTTTCATTTCTGATTTTGTTAATTTGGACGCACTCTCTGTGTCCTCTCGTTAGTCTGGCTAAGTGTTTATCTATCTTGTTGATTTTCTCAAAGAACCAACTTTTGGTTCTGTTGATTCTTTCTATGGTCCTTTTTGTTTCTATTTGGTTGATTTCTGCTCTGAGTTTGATTATTTTCTGCCTTCTACTCCTCCTGGGTGTATTTGCTTCTTTTTGTCCTAGATCTTTTAGGTGTGCTGTCAAGCTGCTGACATATACTCTTTCCTGTTTCTTTCTGCAGGCACTCAGCGCTATGAGTTTTCCTCTTAGCATAGCTTTCATTGTGTCCCATAAGTTTGGGTATGTTGTACCTTCATTTTCATTAAATTCTAAAAAGTTTTTAATTTCTTTCTTTATTTCTTCCTTGACTAGGTTATCATTGAGTAGAGCATTGTTCAATTTCCACGTATATGTGGGCATTCTTCCCTTATTGTTATTGAAGACCAGTTTTAGGCCGTGGTGGTCCGATAGCATGCATGGATTATTTCTATCTTTCTGTACCTGTTGAGGCCCGTTTTTTCACCAATTAATTATATGGTCAATTTTGTATATTTTTAAATTTTCAGAATAAGTGTTTATTTTTTATTGGATATTTTCTTTATTTACATTTCAAATGTTATCTCCTTTCCTGGTTTCCCCTCCAGAAATCTCCCATCCCATCCTCCCACCCATTGCCACCATGAGGGTGCTCCCCTAACTATCCCTTTCTTTCTGCTTCCCTGCACTGGCATTGCCTTATACTGGGGCATCAAGCCTTCACAGAACCAAGGGTCTTTCCCCCTATTGATGCCAGACAAGGCCTATAATCTGCTACATATGTGACTGAAGCCATGGGTCCCTCTGTGGTTGGTGGTTTAATCCATCTGGGGTATCTGGTTGGCTGATATTCTTGTTCTTCCTATGGGATTGCAAACTCCCTCCGCTAACTCAGTCCTTTCTCTTACTCCTCTATTAGGAACCCGTTCTCAGTCCAATGGTTGGCTGTGGGCATCTGCCTCTGTATTTGTCTGGTTCTGGCAGAGCCTCTCAGGAGACAGTTATATAGGGCTCTTGTCAGCATGCACCTCTTGGCATAGTGGATATTAACCCAAAATATCCAAGATCCAATTTATAGACCACATGAAGCTCAAGAAGAAGAAACAAAAAGTGTGGATGGTTCAGTAATTCTTAGAAGGGGGAATAAAGTACTCACAGGAGGAAATATGGAGACAAAATATGGAGCAGAGACTGAAGGAAAGGTCATCCAGAGACTGCCCCATCTTGGGGATCCTTCCCAAATGCAGTCACCAAACCCAGTCCGGTGTCTTCCTCTAATGACTGTCTACACATATATGTTTGGGTAGCATTTCTATGCTGAACCCATAACTCATTAATTCAGGATGTTAGCTAACCAATTTGCATGGAGGATCCTTTGTCTCTGTCTCCAAAGCACCTGCATTACAGCTAGTCTGTCACAATAACCTAGCAGATAAGTAGGTGCTAATGACTTAAATTCCCACCATTATATTTGTGAGGCAAGCACTTCAATGACAGGGGTATCTCCCAGCTCCTGTGCATAGTCACTTTAAAAGAATGACAACTTTTCACACAAACATTCATTTAAAGATTTTGTTATAATACAGAAATTTTAGTGAAAATTGGTCTAGTTGTGATATAAATACTACTGATTATTTAGGGCACTCACCTGTATTATAAGTTTCTAAAGGCTAGGCCTTCATTTGAAATTTATCACTTGGTTATAGCATGAGGGCATAACAGGTGCTCAGCAAATGTGTGCTGAGCTGCATTAAATGTCAACACCTAACCTTCAAGAAAAAGCCATCACTTTTTCCCATCAAAGCAAAGAGCAAATGTGACAAGATGATATGTCAATAACAAGTGATGGAAAAGGAGGTTTTTCAGGACTTCGCTCTAAATTTACCTTCACTTTTTATACTGTAATAAATTTAGGATTTCATTCTCATAACTTGTCTCTGTGCATTTCACTTACCTATTAGTAGGAGTTAGATGTCGTGATCTTGAAAATAGTTATATCTTCCTAGCAAAGGCATGATAGGCACTTAACTTCCTAAGTGTTATTAATAAATCAAATAGGTATTTTAAATGATTTTATGCCTGAGTTTAAAAGTACTGTTTTTCATGGGAATTTGATTTCTCTGGAAGTTCTACACAACAAAAATTTGTAAAACTATGTTAGCTGCTTAAGTTAAATTGAGGATAATAACTTCTATTGAAGTAACTAATTGGCATTTACCTCTAGCCTACTTTTGAGACAGACATGAGATAGTAAGCCCAGCCTGAGCTCAAATTCACTGTATATCTTAGCAAAGCCTCGACACAATGATGATCTTCCCATCTTATCCTCCTCAGTACTGAGACTATTGTTGCCTGCTCCACACCTGAATTGAGCCTTCTGTTAACCCCAAAAATCCATGTTTTGTGGGGAAAGAAGAGTTAGGTGTGGAAACACAGTATTCAGAACATCTTGGTTTCTGCTTGAAACAATATATTTTATAAGTACACATTGTATATTAATAAAGATATATTAATCAAGATAATATTGCAGTGGGAATTTATTTTGGTGATGTTGTGATTAAGGAGGTATTATAAAAAAAGAAAAGGAATTGCATATTATTAAAAAAAAAACCCTTGATATTGGACTGTAGAGATAGCTCAAGGTAAACTCACACTCTTCTGCTAAAGACCTTAGTTTGAGAGCCAAAGCCTCAATCAAGGGGCTCAATAAAACCTATTACTAAAACTGTAGGAGTATCTGACACTTTTAGCCTCTGTGAGCACTGACACTAAATCTGTACATCTACAGACAAAAGAAAAATGTGATTATTTTTTCCTGTATTGAATATTTTCCTGTATTGAAATAGGCAACAGTATGGGGTAAAGGGCAGGGACACCTCTAGAAAGTCCCAGACACCAGGGATGTGAGAGCCCCCCAGGATCTAATGGCAATGACATTAACCATAATGCTCAGCATTGGGGAGATATAACCTAAAGAGATTCTCTCTAGTAGAAAAAAAATGGTCCCCAATTGAGGAATGGGTTCAGCTGCCTAATATCAAAATTTCGAACCAGACTTGTTCCTATCTAAAGGAAATGCAAGAACATAAATGGAGGAAAGACTGAAAGAAAGGTCATCCAGAGACCACCACAAATAGGGATCCATCGCTTTCATAGGCAACAAAACCTGACAATATTACAAGTGCCATGTTGTGCTTGCAGACAATAGCCTAGTATGGCTGTCTTCTGGAAGGCTCAACTAGCAGCTGACCAAGACAGATGCAGATATTTAAAGCCAAACATTGAGCTGAGGTGTGGGAACCCCTATGGAAGAGTTAGGGGAAGGACTGAAGTAGTTGAAGGGGTTACAACACCATAGGAATAACAACAGTATCAACTAACCCAGACCCCTCAGAGGTCACAGAGACTAAACCACCAACCAAAGAGCACACATGGACTGATCTGTGGCCTCAGCACATATGTAGCAGAGGACTTCCTTGTCTGGCCTCAGTTGGAAAGGATGCATTTATTCCTCTAGAAACTAGATACCCCCAGGAAGTGGGACTTTAGTGGGGTGAGGAAGGAAAAGGTGGGTGGATGGGGGAGCACAGTCTCAGAGGCAGAGTTGGGGTATGGGGTGAAGAATTTATAGAGCAGAGATCAGGAAGGAGGAACAACATTTGGAATATATACTAGTAATAATAATAATAATAATAATAATAATAATAATAGTAATAGTAATAGTAATACAGGATTTCTCTGTAGAGGTTGTCTCCTCAAGAATTCATTTTGTAGATCAGGCTCACTTCGAACTCAGAAACCTGCATGCCTATGCCTCTCCATTGCTGGGAATAAACGTACTGCCACAATGCCCAGGTATTCCTTATATTAAATGTTAAACATCAAAAGTTATGGTGTAATCTACATTATGACTTAATGTTTAAATATCTTCAGTTTGAGTTAAAATTGTATCTGTAATTTTAAAAATTAATAATATGATTGTATAATTTTACCGTAAAATATTAAAAACATTATTTTTCCCTGAGGTTTTCGTATATATACCATTTAAGCTATTATCAGGGATGATATAGAGAAAGTGGGAAACGGTCATTGGATTAAGTTCAAATTTATGTAATACTGACATATTTTATGAAAGTGTTTGCTTATATTTCAGATCCGTTAAAACATTTATAACAAACACCCATCTAAAGATGCTGAGTTAGTAATAAGAACACAGTAATATTTATATTGCAATTGCTATAGATAAATGGTCCCTTAGGCACTGTTTATGCTTTAATTAAAACTAGTCCATAAATATAGAGAAGAAATTTCCCTAGTGATACCTGTAACCCAGCATTTTCTAGTATATTTGCTTATTTCAAAATGCTGAAAGAGCTGAAAATATAACTTTGCTTTATGCTTAGTCTTTAATTAAAAGTTTAGTTTTACCCACTTAAATAGTCCAATACAATCACATTAAATGCAAATGTATGTGACAGAATATGTAGGTATCTACAAAGAGCCTAGGACTACCTCTGATAAACAGTCAAAACCATCGCATTATAACTAGCATGGCAAAGGTAATCCACATCCAAAATTAGTACGTTTATTCAAGAAATTATGTAAGACAGCATTAGTGCTTCACAATACACATCACAGAGTGTGCTCATGACTCCCCAAAGACACTGGTGATGGGGAGAATCTAAACAATGACAGAAAGCTGTGTCCAAATATTCATCTCTGTGGCCTTCTCAAAGCAATTTGGGTGATTTTGTTTTGTTAGATTTAGGTTACATAATACCGATGGTACATTTCCTTCACTGCATGAAACGAAACCTATTAGAATTGTTTTTGGTGATACAAGTCTAGCACCTGAAAAATGAAAAAGTTCTGATCCATCCCTAGTAGTCTGCACCTGCCTTTGGAGCTGCTCGTTCAGAGCGTCCTGGTAACAGCACCTCCATTGATTGCATCATCGTGCATTGCAACTACCCACTCGTTTTCCTCTTATACTTCAGATATTCTGTTTGATGCAAGGTAAGGAATGCTAACGCATGGACCGCATACGATTTTCATTCCTACATTCCTAGCTGTGTATTCAAAAACAAAATCTGCTTTACTTAAATGCTCTTTGGGTCTAAAACACTGCAGATGAGCTCAACTTATAGCCGTATTTAAAATGAAGCTGTTCTTTTCCAAGTACAATGAGTTTCACAAATCTGAATGACTTTAAAATAATTATCAGTATTATATTAATACAGTTTGTTCTAGTAGTTCAAAGCAGAAAGAGACAGGAAGTCTAAGATAGGTTAACCACCTTCGCTGCTGGTTTTTCATTGAAAATAGCCCTGCAAATTGTGGTTGAGTTTCAGAGAGGAATAGAACGCATAGACTCTGAGTTCAGGACAGAGGCAAGTACAGTTCCTTCTCATTTTAATGACATAGGCAAGTTAATCGAGGACAATCAGCTTAGCAAGAAGTAAGGAGTAGTTTGGGCTTCGATATAATGTCAAAGTCCAGGAGGAACCCTACAGAACTGTGGGTCTTTGAAAGTCATGAATATAAATCTAAACCTACTTAATAAGTGAGCAAACAACCACAGAGGTGAAAGCAACAGGGTAGTAAGCTTTCCTAACTATTTCGCTATCTCTCCTTCTCTATTTTTCATTCATTCATTCATTCATTCATTCATTCATTCATTCCCCCCTCACTGTTTTCTGATGATATGCAGTGCTCATATATTTAATCATAAGTGTTCTACATTTCAAATCTGTTAATATATTTAAAACATTTTAAACATATTTTAAGGAAAGATAAGTCGCTTGTATAGTAATACACTATAGAAACTGTGAATGCGCTATAGACTAGGAGAAGTCAATTGAAACACAGAGGAAAGTGTAAAACTCAGAATCTCCGACTGCATCAGCTGAGGCTTCAGAAAAAGCAAGTGAGGCTTCACCACATGGTATTTATAAAGGAGTAATTTTTCCTGTCATTGCCAAGGGAAAATAATATTCTTGGAAAATGGCCTATGTAACCGAGCCCTTCTTTTCTTTTTTCTGTACAATTATTTCCTCCAGTCAATCTGATCTGACTTTAATTTGAAGCACTATCTTGAGATCTAGCTGGAAACTTAATGTTAGCCAACTGGGGATTTTGATAAAAGTTTTCAAAGAGTCTAACTGACCTTCCAGAGAATATTCACTTTTCTCTGCCAAAACCTATCAGTGTGAAGTTCACCTGTTGTATTTTATCTTGGACAGTCATGCATTTCTCTGTTCCTTGTTGTTGTTCAGAATTTCAAGTTCATCTCTGTTATGTTTTAGACTTGCATACTTTGTGGAGAAAATATTTGTAGCTTCAAAGACTCTGTTAAATAGAGCTTGGATATCAGTTTCTGTATGAAATAGACTTTATTATGGGAGTTAGATAATGTACAATCTACACAACATACTACCATCAAAGATAATTCTTCAAATATAACAAATACATAGATTCACAAATTAGTTTCTATGTCAGGACATGGATAATGACCTGGGTAACTGAGTAGAAGAATACAATGGGACCAACAATGAAGTAGTTAGGTTTTACTATTTTGGAATCTACAGGACAAACAAACGTACAGATTTTACTCTTCATATATTTTAGTCGAACCTTCAATACAATGTTTTAATTTACATCTGGAACAGTTCTACATATTTTGATATTTGGGATACCTAACGTGGGAGAAGGGGCTGACTCTGATTTCCTTACCTGTCTTGGGGATCCTTTTTCTTCTTCTGTGTTGTCTAATCTATCCTGGATATCAGGGTAAATGCCTAGCTTATTGTAATTTTCTATGTCATGTTTGGTTGATATCCCTGGGAGGCCTGCTCTTTTCTGAAGGGAAATAAGGAAGAGTGAACCTTGGGGAGCAGGGAAGTGGGTTGGTGTGACTGGGGAGGATTGGAGGGAAGGGAAGCTTGATTAAGATATAATATATGAAAGAAGAATAAGTTAATTAAAATTTAATGTTAAAGGTAAAAAGATTTTCTTCAAATTAAATTTAATTATTCCAATTTTAATTATTTTATTGTTACTTCTAACTAACGCTCTGCTTTTGTAATTTGAAGATGAATAAACAATGAGTATACAAACACCTATTAGGAAACCTCAGAGTTGGGCTGTCCCACTGTCTTTCAGACCCAAATTATTTTCAATACATATGTCATAAGATCATTGCAGAGTAAATTGTCGCAACACTCTATAGTGTGTTAAATTAAGAAAGCTCATTTTCATCATAGGACAACTTGTTTTCAGATTGAGATATAATAAATAGCATAATAAAATGGGTTGTTTCTTAAATCTGCACATCTAGTTGTGTTACCCCCTTGGGAGGTATCAGAGGAAGGATTGAAAGAGTTGAAGGAGCTTACAACCCCATAAAAGCAACAATGCCAATCAACCAGAGCTTCCAGGGACTAAACCACTACCCAGAGACTCTACATGGACTGACCCAGGGCTCCAACTGCATATGAAGCAGAGAATAGCCATGTTGGGGCACCAGGGGAAGGGGAAGCCCTTGGTACTGCCAAGGTTGGACCCCCAGTCCAGGGGAATATGGGGGGGGGGGCAGTAAGGGGCTTTATAGGTGGTATACCCACCGGGGGGAGGGGAAGGAGAGGGGAGGGAATGGGGGCTTATGGACAGGAAACCAGGAAGGGGTATAACATTTGAAATGTAAGTAAAGAAATATATTTAATAAAAAATATAAAAATAAAAAAGTATAGTCAACACTCTAGTCTGGAAATGTGATTCAGACTGCTGTGGACAGTATATTTTGCTCATATGACGACTCACCAAAGGGTTTCCCGCTCATTTGTATACTGCCTATATGACCATGTTGAGACTTCACATACAAATGCATTTCTTGGTTCATATTGACAAGTTGACATAATTAGAGGAATTCTTGTGTATTTTGTGATATTTGATATATGTATATATTATGTACTGACTTCTGAGGGCTATTTTTTTGGTTTAACTTAGAATGAATTTGATAATTTTTGAGGTTTTATATAAACATTTTCCTTTTCCAAAAAAATCTAAAAAGAGAAAAACCCAAATTATCTCTAAAAATTTTTATGTTTCAATTTTTCCTTAATTTTACATTCAGAAGTTAAAAACAAGGGAAATAAAAGCAATGCAAAGGTATACTGTTTGATTAAACATCCTAACTTCACAAACTTTGATTGGACACTATATTGATTTAGAATGGATAGTGGGATTGCAATAAAAACAAAATGCTCAATATTTAGTATCTGATTAGTTTATTACAGAATCAGGCTCATTCTTACTTTGTCGGTGAACCAGCAACTCAGTGAATAATGCACTTGCTATGCCCACACTTGATTTCCTTTGAAAATTAAATCCCTGACCTAGAAAATAAGTATATTGTTCAGGGACACCATCTTATCAATTTGGTTGCTTGCCACCTGCTATTCTCAATAAGTCAGTCTCCAAACCGCTGATCCATATCACAGCATCTCACTTCTGTTTGTTAAAAAGGTGGCTACAAACCAAACATTGTTCTGTTCACCTTGTTCAACTGAAGCTATAATACTTACTATAAATGAAATTTATGCTTACAGATATTTAATTAAAGCATATAACACTAAATATTAACTTATAATATGCATGACTTTTATGTTATTAACAAGGTGATAAAACATTGCTCAACTTTTCCATATTTTAAATAAACTTCATCTTCTAATATTAAATTCCTAAATTATTCATTGTAGTTAAAATGACAAAAAGATTCATTGGGTCATTACGCTTTGTATCATGATCATTTATGTCATACCTCTTATGTACTGCACAGTCTCAGAAATTGCTGAATACCTTAGGTGATTACCTAAATTTAACACATTTTTAAATTGGAGGATTAAATTAAAAAAAAATATATATATATATAAATTCCTGAAAATTATTAGGGTTAATCATTAAAGCAATCTAAGTTAATGAATAATCTACTATGAATCTTAGTAAAAACTAGCCTCAAACTATGAAGCACATTTATGGCAATAAATTAGGCCCTGTTCATTTTCCTGATTCTGAAATCAAAGACAAATGAATCAATGAAGAAAATTATAAGATTCTAGACTCAGGAATTAGAGCATGGAGTTAGATCATTTACTTCTAACTAGTTAATGTTACCATAAGGGTGTCCTTTAGAAAAAAAAAGTATTCCTTTTTAATCCTCACATACATTTCCATAGATTGGGTAGGCATTGACATACCATAGAGCTAAATTTGAATGAATGAAAAATATTTATAATACAGACCACATTATGTTTTTATTAATACAAGGCTGATATTTTCTTTCTGAAAATAACAAGAAATACAAATTTTATTGCCTGTTTCCTGTTTGAATGGATGCTCATCTGAAAAAGCAAAGTCTATGAAAAATGGTGAGGGAAAACTTTTGTGTGTTTGTGGTTATTTATTCCCAGGATATAGTTTCCCTATAATGAACCAGTCTATTTGGACTCACTCAGGTCTGTCTCAAAAAGAGTTCTAACACTCTACGATGTTGCTCTCATGCAGAAACTCATTGCTTGTCAATGATGGGTGGCAAAGTAGAAAGGAAGCCATTTTAAAAATGATGCTGATAAGTACAGATACCATAACCTGACTATAAAGGAGCATAGAGGGGTCAAAAAGACTTCCTAAGAATTTATAAACAGTTGACAGTTGCTATGGGAGAGATTTATTCCCTTTCAGTAGTGTATATGCCCATAAGTTGTCCTTCGTCCCTTAAGTAACTTCAATTAAACTCACTGGGAAGAATTTAAAAAAAGGATTGCAGATAAAGGAAGGCATTCTAAAATAGATTTGGAAGTGCATGTTTCAGTCTGGTATTGTTAAGTGCCTTTTACAGCAAAGTATCTTTTGCAGGTAAGTGAATTAAGTGCCTTTTATAGCTTCCATTTAATCAAGTTGAAATCTTCTATGGCCCTTTAGTAAATTAAAGAATTTACTAAAGTAGAAAAACCTTAGATAGGCCAACTGACTTGTTCATAATCATACAGTATCCAGGAAGAGTACTTCAACATACGTATTCAACTTTTAAACACACACACACACACACACACACAAACACACACACACACACACACACACACACCACCTTCATTGTAAATATTATTCACAAAATAAATATAATAATATTAATATTTGTGGTAAATATTATTCAAAGACTGCCTTAGTCATCTTCTGTAAATACTTCTGCTAATTTTATGCAACATCATAATTACATAAAATTTCTTAAACTTACTGATTTTAATCGAAATTTATGGATTTATTGGAATTTTATTGAAGTTACAATTAATTCATTGACTTAGATAAAGCTGTACAATATTTATCTTAAGTTATAATATTCAATGATTGAAACATACATTTATATTAATAGATAAAGACATTTCTAAGTTAGTACATGAATAAATACATATCATGAATGTTTGACTATGTATGTAGTTTAGGTGATGATATAAACTCTAAATATGCCAGTGAATGTGTAGCACTTTACACTTTTTTTAACTTTGCTGAATGTAATCTAATGCTGTATCATGAAATTCTGGAGAAATTTTCTCCACGACACCTCAGGCAGGTTGTGGTATACAAAAACATATATATTTTTGCTCCTGCAAAATTTCATTTTTATAAATCTTTCTGCTTTCCAAGTAATATTATAGATTAGCTTTATAATTATCAGAAATATGAAGGCATCTAAAATAATAGCTAAATACATTATTCTAGTAATATAGAAGGTGAAATCATTCACGTATTGTTGCAATTGTGAAAAGACAGTTATTAATGAAAGGACCACAGTAAATTTGTAATGCAAAGGTAATAGGATCCAGTAATACAAAAGTATAAGAATTAAAGGCAAGTTAGCTCAATATTGAATTTTAGGGGAATACTTGAATGAAAAAGATGAATGATTTTTGAACCCTAGATTATAAGATCCTACACTAATCAAGAAATTAGGAGTTCAATTATATATAATTTAATTTCAGAGAATAAATATATATATATATACCAAAATAACTATATATAAACACACATACATACTATATATATATGCACTCTCTACTTACATTATATTACAGATTATATAACATTTTCATATATATGCGTATAAAAATGTAGTGTGTTCTTTAGACAATTATAAATTATACATGTATTTATATACGTCTAGCTGTATCTATATGAAGTCTAAAAGTAACTTGTTTATTAATCATTCCTGTCATTTATATCTCAAATGATATTCCCCTTCCTAGGTACTCCTCCACAAGCCCCCTATCCTATCCACCCTCTTGTCCCTTCCCTTTGCCTCTATGAGGGTACTCCCCTAACCACCCAACCACTCCTGCCCCATCGTTCCAGCATCCCCCTAAGCTGGGCATCAAACATCCACAGGATCAATGGCCTCCTCTCCCATTGATGTCAGATAAAGCCATTCTCTGCTTCATATGAACCTAGAGACATATCCTGTGGATCTCTCCCTGTACACTCCTTGATTGGTGGTCTAGTACCTGGTAGCCCTGACTGGTCCAGGCAGCAGACATTGTTCTTTCTATGGTATTGCAATCCCCCTCTGTTCCTCCAGTCCTTCTGCTCGCTCCCACACTGGGGTCCCAGAGCTTAGTCTGGTGGTTGACTGCAAGCATCTGCATCTGCATGGATCAGGTGCTGGCAGTACCTCCCAAGAAACATTTATACCAGGTTCCTGTAAGCAAGTGCTGCTTGGCAACAGCAACACTTTCAGGGTTTGGTGTCTGCAGATAGGATGGATCCCCTGGTAGGCCAGTCCCAGATGGCCCTTTCCTTGGTCTCTGCTCCATTTTTTATCGCTGTCATTCCTTTGTACAGGAACAATTCTGGCTTAAAAATTTTGAGATGGGTGGATGGCCCCATTCCTCGACTGGGGGCTATGCCTATCTACTGGAGGTGGTATCTACAGGTTCTATCTCCCCTCTGTTGGGTAATTTGGCTAAGGTCATCCCAGTTGGGTCGTAAGAGCCTCTTGCTTCCTGGGCTCTAGGACTGTCCAGTGGCTATCCCCAGTTCCCCAACCCCCACTGCTACATATTTCTATTTGATTTTCTGACCCTCTGTCCTTCTCTCCTATCACTGCAGATATAGATATATAGATATAGATGATATAGATATAGATATAGATATAGATATAGATATAGATATAGATATAGATATAGATATAGATATAGTATAGATAGACATATCTATCAAAGTCTCTTTGCTCTTATGAGAGAGTTAGGCATACCCTGTCTTTGACTCATTCTGTAAAATCTGTCTCTGATTCATCACTTTGTCAGAGCTGATATAAAAATTCCTTTATAATGATGTGTGTGTGTGCACAGATGTAAATGTGTCAGAAAGACTATGTGTGAAAGTAAGAGGAAAACTTATTATATTCCATTCTTTCCTTATCCATTTGCTTAGTTCCAAATACTGAACTTATTACGTGTATATATATATATGTGTGTATATATATATATGTGTGTGTGTGTGTGTGTGTGTGTGTGTTGTGTCTATGTGTATAAATGAGTACTTGTATGTATATATATAGATATACTTATATAAAAATTAAATATAAAATAATAAAGCATTATGGAGTCATTATTTACAATTTAGCAAATGATACCTAGGAAAAACCACAAGTTATGATTGACAATAATTGCTAAAGAAGAAATATGTCATGCTAGTTCAAAATACAGAAAGTAATTCAGTCATAGTAGAAGAAGATGATCTTATACCTGAGATAGTTATTGAACAAGCCACTGTTCTCACATACTGTTTGAGTGAAAATGTTTTCTTACTTCAAAAAGTCATTAGTGAATTTTAAGCTGCAAAAATATTTATTAATTGACTATTTAACCGAGAGTATTCAGGCAGGAAAAAATGATCTTAAATTCAGTGGTGTATATTTTGTGTGCTACAGTTAAAAAAAATTGATTTCTATGTCAACAAAAAAAATCTTAAAATTTGTATTATTAAATTTTTAGAAATATACTCTTTAGTTAATAAAATTGATATAATAGGTGAACATCAACATTATACTTTATATGGTATCATTATATTTAAACAACAGTTTATATGGAATTGACTGAAGGTAAGGTTAAGCTATGCAAATTTATCTGATGAGAATATCCAGTCTTCTACATTAAGTTCTGAAATTTATCTGGCTTGAAGTTCAATATATATATAATAAACAAGTTACTTTTAGAATATATATATATATATATATCGTAGTTGAAGGCACATAGCACACACCAAATAAAACTGGACACTAAACACTTTAAGTAGACAGAAAAGGTTATAGCAGGAAGAAAACCTTGCTGTGAACTAAATTTCACACTACCATAAAGTACTATGCAAGCTGTCAAATGAGGTAAACATTTAATCGTCCTATTCAGCTGTGATGTCAGCAACTGAAGCCATGACCAACATGCTAAGGTAGCCCTGAGGGTGGAGCAGCGTCACGTCTGTCTCGATGCTTCCAAATCTCTATTTGGATTTAAGGTCCACTCAATGGGATGGCAATCATGTCTGATAGTAGAAACCTAGGCAATTACATAGAGTTAATATGGTCCTGGATCTTAGGAGAGAAACTGGAATTATTCCTTTTCTAGAGCAGCTTAATAACTCAATGTATTCCAAAACCTCTTCTTATACCACAGATAAATATATATCTTATTCCTCATGAAAGAAGCATTGTTCACAATAAAAAGAGCATATTACATAATATTATTTCCAGTCATAATGAAGTGATTTATGAATAATGTTAAGGCCAGCCCTAATAGATACAAATGCAAGAGAATTTCTGCACCAAAAGCTCAAGGAACATTATGCAAGAGGGAGCAAATAAGTTGTAAAGCCAGTGAAGTAGCAAATCCCGTGTGAGATTGTATCTCCTAGAAAAGGCACGCCCATTTTACCTCAATAGGAACTGAACAATGACAATATAAACAGACATGCTAATTCAGATGGGGGAAAATTGTATTTTACAGAGTGTGCCTACTTGGAATCCTGGTCTCAAGGACTTTCAGCTGGGTCCAGTCAGGACACATTCAGCTACAGCATTTGCTTCATTTTTCCTACCCCCTACCCCCAAGGATATCTCAATGCCCATGTACAGCTTGAAGAAGTTTTAGAGGAGTTGTTGCCCCAATTCCCTGGATTTTGGGGGGCTGATTATTGTGTTGTGTGTTCTTTTATGTGAGGGTTTGAGTGTAAGAAAGTGTGTGGCTGGGATGTGTTTCTGCCCAGATATCTACAGATATCTTGGGCACCGCGGTGCGGACCTAGCAGGTAAAAAGACAACTATACTTTTTTATTTTTATATTTTTACAACAACAGATGGCGAGCCCAGGTGATGGGCAAGAATCCACTAGTAATCCTGAGAGTTGAGAGAAAGTTTTTATTTTTTAAGAGGAGGCCGACACCATATTAAGTCATGTGATATCTTAAGTGCGGAGGGGGGGGCGGGGTTCAAACAAAGAGATGGGGAAGCCACCTGGGCTGGCAGGCTGTAGGTCTCCTGCTGTGTGAAAAGTAATGGCAGATCAGAGAGTCAGAGATTAAAAGCTGCTTTTTAAACAAAGTTGTTTATAAAGTCTTTCAGGATACTCATATTCTTTTTAATGTGGGCTCCACAGGAATTTTGGGTTGAAATCCTAGTTAGACAAGCTACTTCTTAATTACAGGTATTATTTAAAGGTGATTGAGTTTGATTTTAGAAAGAAGAGAGTAAAGAGATTACCTAAATCAGGTGGGGATTTTCATCCACGGTTCAGAAGTTAGGAAAAATTAGTCACTACCTCCAAGTAGAGAGTTGTGATGAAATGTCTGTAACACCAGGGAGAGTGAATGCAGGCATATATTATAGAAGTTATTAAGGTTAAAGGAAAGTCTGTGGCTCTGGGTAGAGAGCTTAACAGATGGATATATTTTGGGCTAAAGTCCTGAGTTTTAAGTTGTTTGTTGGTTTTAGAATTGATAGAAGGTGTTTAAGTTTGTTTGTTTGTTTGTTTGTTTTTATTAACTTGAGTGTTTCTTATTTACATTTCGAGTGTTATTCCCTTTCCCGGTTTCCGGGTCAACATCCCCCTAATCCCTCCCCCTCCCCATCCTCCCCCCATTGCCGCCCTTCCCCCAACAATCATGTTCACTGGGGGTTCAGTCTTAGCAGGACCAAGGGCTTCCCCTTCCACTGGTGATCTTACTAGAATATTCATTGCTACCTATGAGGTCAGAGTCCAGGGTCAGTCCACATAGAGTCCTTAGGTAGTGGCTTAATCCCTGGAAGCTCTGGTTGCTTGGCATTGTTGTTCATAAGGGGTCTCGAGCTCCTTCAAGCTCTTCGAGTTCTTTCTCTGATTCCTTCAACGGGGGTCCTATTCTCAGTTCAGTGGTTTGCTGCTGGCATTTGCCTCTGTATTTGCTGTATTATGGCTGTGTCTCTCAGGAGCGATCTACATCCGGCTCCTGTCGGCCTGCACTTATTTGCTTCATCCATCTTGTCTAATTGATTGGCTGTATATGTATGGGCCACATGTGGGGCAGGCTCTGAATGGGTGTTCCTTCAGTCTCTGTTTTAATCTTTGCCTCTCTCTTCCCTGCCAAGGGTATTCTTGTTCCCCTTTTAAAGAAGGAGTGAAGCATTCACATTTTGATCATCCGTCTTGAGTTTCATTTGTTCTAGGCATCTAGGGTAATTCAAGCATTTGGGCTAATAGCCACTTATCAATGAGTGCATACCATGTGTGTTTTTAAGGAGAGTAAAGAGATTACCCGAATCATGTGGTAATTTTCATCTATGGTTCAGAACTTAGATAGGGAAAAATTAGTCACTACCTCCAAGTAGAGAGTTGTGATGAAATGTCTGTAACACCAGGGAGAGTGAATGCAGGCATGTATTATAAAAGTTATTAAGGATAAAGAAAAATCTGTGGCTCCAGGTAGAGAGCTTAACAGATTGAGATATTTTGGGCTAAAGTCCTGGTTTGATGTGTTGCTTATTGATACTGGAACTGATAAAAGGTATTTGGTTTGTTTTATGAATTACCCTGCTAAAGGCCATATGGCTCGTTGATGCCGGCTAGCGAGGGTCTGTGGTTACTTTTGATATTTACCACAACAGGAAGCTCGACTTCTCTTAACGTGGGCTCCACGGGAATTTTGAGTTCATTTCCTGATATCATAGAGTACAAATGCCTATCAGGCTCATTGTTTAGCTTACTTCCTTTTTAAAAAATTGTTTAGTCTTCATGATGGGTGTGACTTTGAGTTTTATGGTTATATTATTACTCTGGGAGAGAGTGCAAGATACAAGCTTTTCTGGTTACAGACTAAGGAACACAGTACTTTGGGAGAAAGATTTTGTCTTTGTGTTTATAAAAAGTGTGATTAGGCTCTGGAAACCTCACAGAGTCATACTGATCAGATTTGATAGAGGTAGACCGCCTGAAAAATTTATTCAGGAGAATCAAACAAAGAGATATCTGGATTCTAAACTTTTGTCTTGAGAGTTGTATTTTACAGAGTGTGCCTACTTGGAATCCTGGTCTCAAGGACTTTCAGCTGGGTCCAGTCAGGATACATCTGCTACAGAATTTGCTTCATTCTTCCTACCCCCTACCCCCAAGGATATCTCAACACCCATGTACAGCTTGAAGAAGTTTTAAAGGAGTCGTCACCCCAATTCCCTGTGTTGTGTGTTCTTTTATGTGAGGGTTTGAGTGTAAGAAAGTGTGCGGCTGGGATGTGTTTCCGCCCAGATATCTAGCAGATATCTTGGGCACTGCAGTGCAGACCTAGTGGGGAAAAGGCAATTACATTTTTTATGTTTATATTTTTACAACAAGAGAAAATCCCTGCAGATATCAGCCCTAGACAAAGTTTACAGTCCCTAGAGACTACAGAGAGAAAGGGATAGAGACACAGAGACAGAAACAAACACAGAAAATGAGGGGATGGGAGGGGGAGAGGAATGAGGAGGGAGAAGAGGAGGGAGAAGGGAAGGGAGAAGGGGAGGGAGAGGAACATCCTACTTGGTTGTCAATACAAAGAGGTCAGCCTTGAAATCCTATGCATAAAAGCCACACTAAACAGACTCAAATGTGTGTGTGTGTGTGTGTGTGTGTGTGTGTGTGTGTGTGTGCACGCTCGTGGGCATGCACATGCTCATGTGTGAAGTAAGCTACGTGTTGATGTGTGATGCATCCATCTTTTAAAAATAGTAAATTTTGTTCTTTTCCTTGAAGATAATAATGGCGTGAGTGAAATCTTCCAGGCTGTTTCCTAAAATCACCAGGGCAGCACTTTGCTCCAGTGGTTTAAATATGTCATGGTGTTTTGAAATATAATTGCACATTTCTGGCACCTAATTGACTATAAGACATTACTTTTTTAATTCTCCGTGATGTGTTCCAGTGTTTTAAAACAACTATTCAAAAGAAATCATGTTGTAGGGAAAATAAGATGAAAAACATTAAGATATATTCTGAAAGCACCCTGATTTTGCAGTGAGGTAAGCTAAACATGGTAAGGGGTGTGATCTATTGATTATCTGCACTTATTTATAGGTGAAATTCAGTGTAAAATAAGTCAGTACTGTCAAAACTACCAAAAAGATAGTTAGGTATCTCAAACATCTAAAATAAGAGCAACAATAATGGAAGTGTTACAATGTACTAAAGATGAAAAGTGAGCACATAGGAAAATATCCATTATGTGGGAATACAGCTCATATTACCACACAGTGGCATTACTACACTAATTTTAAAGTGTTGGAAACTTCAGCAAAGAAAAAGTGTTTTTCAAGCCAGCACAGTAGAAAATGGCAGTATTACATAATTCAAAGAAAGATCATCTGGTATAGGTATTTTAAGCTATTACAGTATTAATAAAACCAGGAACAAAACATTGACATAGTAATAATGTTGCTTACTGCAAACATACCTGTCTAAACACTTTGCATTTTGTTTTACTTTTTTTCAGAATATTTCTTCGAATCCATACATGCAACCTTTGTCCAGTATTTTTTGACTTTAGCTATGAAAGATAGATATATTTTCCTATATACAATAATTTAAAAATAATTATATAATAACTAATATATATGCATATATATTATATGTATGTACATATATGTGCATAAAATTTATATATATCATATATCATATATTATGCTTATATGTATAATATTTATACATTTTACTGTGTCTAATATAACAACATGCTATGCAAAAGGAAGTTTAGACAACTAAAATCCATTGTCCATGTTCTAAAGACTAAAAAACATCTTTCTACAGTGTCACCTTCTTCTACAGACTGTTAGAAAATACCAGTGACTTCTGACAAATTGATGGAAATCTTTGGTATACTTGACTATATAAAGATGTCTCCCTGTCTTCTCATATAGGAACCCAGGTATATTGTTATTGGGCCAAAGCTAATAATGTCAACTTAACTTGAGCATCTGTGGAGACCCTTGTCCCATATAAAACTATCTCCCCAGGAACTTCAACACTAAAAGTTTTATGGGTATATTCATCTCAAATCGATTTCATACTTTTAACTGAACTGTTCATTAGACATTCTCATGTTCCTGTGAGTTGAGGATTAATATGGTCATTTGAGCATTATGAGTCACTGAGTCATAATGCTTTTGTTTAAGAGAAATAGTGATACCTGTAATTGGTCAGATATAGTATTGCCCCATTTTTCAATTTTAAAATAGTAAGTCTATGCCTTAAAAGCTATATACCAGTTTTTACATATTCCCTATAAATTTCCACTGGTGGAACTGATACAGTGCTAGGTTTGTGCCAACAACAATTGTAGTCAATTGACACCCTGTCTCACAACAATAACTCTCTGCTATGAAATAAATTTTTGAAGCCTGCTAGATATTTAGAACTAATGCCAATAAACTAAAAAAAATCTAATGTAATAGAATTTTCACAAATTCTTAACCATAATATTTGGCTGGTAATGACTGATCTTCCTACCTCTGTTAAGGAAGACAAAAGTCCATCATCCTACCAACTATGACTCCAGGCTCATTATTATTGTTACTATTGTAAATAAAGAGTCAAGGAACTTAAATAAGGTCTTTAGCAACAAAAAGAAACAAATTGATTTTCTGGCCCAAAGCTGCCTGCATTCCGGTAGATCTGCCAGCACCAGGGACAACCAAGTTAAAACCCTTTCTCCCAATCCCTTGCCTGCCAAATCCCATTAAAGACAATCCACAAGCTATAAATGGAATCTAGTCCCCTGCAGTTCATTTTCCTGGCCCAGAACTCTGCTTGCACTCCTGGAGGCCTACCAGCACCCAGGGAAACCAGATGGCTAAAGGCCAGCGTGAGAATACAATCAACAAGAGTCCAGACAACATGGCACCACCAGAATCCAGCTATGATACTACAGGAAACCTGGATATCCTAATGCAGCCGAAGCACCTGAAGATGTCTTTAAATCCAATATTGTGAAGATGATAGAAGTCTTTAAAGGAGAAATGAATAAATCCTTTAAAGAAATGCAGAAAAGTATACTCAAGTATATGAAGGAAATGAATAAAAATGCTAAAGACACGAAAATAGAAATAGAAGCACTAAAGAAAAAAACATATTGAGGGAGTTCTGAAGATGGGAAACATAGGCAAAAGAACAAGAACTATAGATGTAAGCATCACCAACAGAATACAAGAGATGGAAGACAGAAAGAATCTCAGTCTTAGAAGATGTAATCAATTGCTGATAGCAAGATGTGCTTGCAGACAGAAGCCTAGCATGGCTGTCCTGTGAAAGTTTCTGCCAGCACCTAAGACAGATGCAGATACTCAGAGCTAACCATTGGATTCAGCCCAAGGACTCCAATTGAAGAGTTAGGGGAACAGCTAAAGGAGCTGATGGGTTTGCAACCTCATTAAAAAGAACAGCAGTATTAAGTAACTGGACCCCTCATGTAGGTTGATGCCATTATGCAGATGAAGGCAGGTAGAGGATAGAATGAGGCCTGTGATTGGATGAGAAGGAAAAATGGGCAGGAGAAAAGTTTTAGAGGAGGAGGAGACTAGAGTAAGAGGAGAGAGAGGAGCAGTCTAGAGAACATGGAGGCAGATATTAAGATTTCTCTCTTCACATTTATAGGTTGTTATGAATATTCTTAAAGGATAGATGTGTATAGTATTCTGTATATCTAGATGAGCCAACTGTATCTTATCTTGGTGGGCAATTATATCTTATTAATTAGATCAGAGGTTATTTTTTTGTTTTCTTTCATGTGGTGATTTAATTGAGTTCAAGAGAGTGTGTGGTGACTGGACACACTGGGCCGCCACGGAATTGGCATATGTATATCTGGCATCATGGCAACCTGCATTGGGAACTAGATGGGTAGAGAGATTGTTGCAGGGCTCAGAAAGTAGCCATTGGCAGTGTGATATGGTATAGAGCTTAGCAGGTGAGACGCTTTGTTGACTGAGATGAAAATATCCCACAGATTCCATGTGGCCCTACAGTGACAGCACTAGTGCAGGATAAAAGAAACTCTATTTAGTTTTACTGCAACAGCCTCAGAGCTTCCAGGAACTAAACCACCAACCAAAGAGTATACATGAGCTAGTCTGTGTTTGCAACTACATATGTAGCTGAGAACTGCCTCTTCTGGCATCACTGCGAGGTGAGCTTCTTAGTCCTGTGTAGGCTTGATGTCCTAGAAAAGGGAGATTCATGGGGTGAGGTGGCAGTGGGTGGGTGGGGGAGCACCCTTATAGAGGCAAAGGGGATGAGGTAGAGGAATTCATGGAGGGTAGACCGGAAAGGGGGATAACATATGGAATGTAAATAAATAAAATGATTAATAAATTTAAAAAACATTATTAAAAATACAATCAGATAATGGACAAATCAATCAAAGAAAATGTTAAATCTAGAAAGTCCCTGACCCAAAACATCTAGGAAATCTAGGACACTATGAAAGACCAAACCTAAGAATAATAGGAATAGAAGGAAGAGAAGATCCCATGGTCTAGAAAGTATTTTAAACAAAATAATAGAAAAAAAATGTCTTCAACCTAAAGAAAAAAAGTGCCTATAAGTATACAAGAATCTTATAGAACACCAAATAGATTGGACTAAAAGAGAATAAAATTCTCCTACCACATAATAATCAAATATTAAATGTACAGAAAAGAAAGAATATTGAAAGATACAGGGGCAAAGGCCAAGTAACATATAGAGAAAGACCTATCAGAATAAGATCTGATGTCTCAATAGAGACTATAAAATTCAGAAGGGCCTGGCCAGATGTCTGGCAGTCTCTAAGAGACTACAGCTATCAGTACAGACTCATACCATGAGACAAGACTCACCCTTGACACTATTAATGATATTCTGATATGCTTGCATACAGGAACATTGCAAAACTCTCACCTGAGACTCTTCACCCAGAAACTTTAAGATAGAGATGACCACAGCCAAACACCAGCGGAGCTTAAGGAATCCTATGGAAGAGTGGGAGGAAGGTTGGAAGCAGCCATATTGTCAAGGATACCACAAGAAAAACGACAGAATCAAATAACCTGAGACCAAAGGGGCCTACAAAGGCTGAACCATCAACCAGAGAATATGCAAAGGATGGACCTAGGCCCTCTGCATATACGGCACTGATGTACAGCTTGGTCATCATGTGGGATTCCTAACAGCAGGAAATGGGACTGTCTCTGACTCTTTTGCCCGCATTTGGATCCCCTTCCCCTAACTGGGCTGCCTTATCTAATCTCAAAGGAAAAGATGCTCCTAGTCCTATTATACCTTGATATGCCAGGACCTCCCTTTCTCCTGAGATGAGAGGGAGATGAGAGGGAAGGACTGGGAAGGGAGGAGAGAGGTGAAGCTGTGATTGAGGTAAAAATGAATGAATGAATGAAAAAAGGAAAGATATTTTACCCACTAACACGTACAATTATTGCCAACAAATACAGATCCGCTAGCATATATTTGACCAATCAGAGTCAGTTTTCATTCTTGATATGCTCAACTTAAAGAATTATATATACCATAGTATTTCTTTCTTAGTAGTAATTAAAAGAGAACCTAAAGAAGACGAATGTTGTTTTATATACAAACTCCCCATTCTCCTAGAAAAAAGATAGTTAAGTTTTACTGTTTCCTAACTCTCAGCACGGAATGTGTTATTTCTGATGTATAAACTAGGTTATTCTAAACTTTCTTTAGGAATTTCTCTGGTGTAATAGTGGATAAGATGAATCTATCAGAGAATGGCTACTTTCTGTGGTACCACTATATGCATACTTCAAAGAGCATATCCTTCTGTACTCTAATGCCTATTTCATTCTGATGCTACGCTTTTAGATAAAAGGGTACTTACTTAAAAGTACCCTACTCATTTTAACCCTCATGAAAGTAAACCAGTTTTTCTCTCTCTTCCTCTCCAACTGTCACTCCCTTCCCACTCTCTCTTTGTGTGTGTATATGTATGTAGTTAGTATGTGTTGTCTGTATTCTATATTTGAGTATAGGTATGCTTTACCAAGTAGGTACATATTGAAGCCAAGGATTCAGCATCCAGATTTGATTCTCAATTGCTTTCTTTTTTAATTGAATATTTTTATTTACATTTCAAATGTTAGGCCTTTTCCTAGTTTCCCATCCATGAAACCCCTATCCTATCCCCCTTCCCCATTCTTCTATGAAGGAGTTTGCCCACCCACCCAAAACTTCCTGCCTCCTTGCCCTGACATTTCCCTACATTGGGGGTTCTAGCCTTGGCAGGACCAAGGGCTTCTCCTCCCATTGGTGCCCAATAAGGCTATTCACTGCTACATATGCAGCTGGAGCCACGGGTCTGTCCATGTGTACTCTTTGGATGGTGGTTTAGTCCCTGGGAATTCTGACTGGTTGGTATAGTTGTTTTTATGGGGTTGCAAACTCTTTCAGCTCCTTCAATCCTTTCTCTAACTCCTCCAATGAGGATCCCCATTCTCAGTTCAATGGAGGAGTGTCCACCTCTGTATTTGTCATGCCCTGGCAGAGCCTCTCCGGAGACAATTTTGTCAGGCTTCTGTTAGCATGAACCTCTTGGCATCAGCAATCTGGACATCAGTCTGGAGGTTCCTCAGAAAATTGGACATAGTACTACCTGAGGACCACTACACTACTCCTGGGCACATACCCAAAAGATGTTAAAATATAACAAGGATACATGCTCCACTATGTCCATAGCAGCCTTATTTATAATAGTCATAACCTGGAAAGAACCCAGATGTACCTCAACAAAGGAATAGATACAGAAAATGTGGTACATCTACACAATGGAGTACTACTAAGCTAATAAAACCAATGAGTTCATGAAATTCATAGGCAAATGGATGGAACTAGAAAATATCATCTCAATTGCTTTTATTATTTATTTATTTATTTATTTATTTTTATTTACTTATTTAGTTACAGTTTATATCAGTTAACATTAGATTACTATGTAGTCTAGACTGGCTTGCCTGTGAGATTTTGAGTTCTATTCATTTTTGTCCTGCAGTGGCTAGGATTAAATACTATAGCCCTGGGGGATGACAAGCCCAATCAGTAGTTAACGGCACATTTAATTATTTTGCACACTACCCAGATTCTGCCCACATCTGGCAGATCAAAATTACTTGTAGCTCATCATTTGTACTATGTGATTCAATGTTCTCACCTCTGCAGCTACCTACATATACATAACACGCGCGCGTGCGCGCGCGCGTGTGCACACACACACACATTGATTTAATATAGCAAGATAAATAACAAGAAGTTAGCACACAACAATGGTGCAACTGCTCAAAATATGGTAGAGAGTGCACTAGTGTTTCTTTCCATGTCTTTCTCTTCTTAAGAACACTGCACACTGATTTTTTTTGTTCCTTGCAGTTAAGTACATTTATTGTAAGGGTAGTTAGTGCAAAATACTAAGAGTGGAAGACATGTGCCACTTTCACACTATAGTCTGACAAGCCCCTTTATGACCCCCAGCATTTGTTTCCTGTTTTCCTGAGTTAAAGTATTGTGTTTCAGCTGCACATACAAGAAAGCGATAGATTATGTCGCAAGGCATTGCTTACTACATAACAGCCAGAGAGAGGAGATGATGCTACAACTGACTTCACTCTGTAAGAATCATGCTTTGTTTAATTGAGCCACTGAGACAGACTGCATAATTCGGTTTCCCAGGCTCTTCTTGGTAGGTGATTATATGTTTTTTTCATTTTTGCAACAAGAATATTGGTACTATTCTATTGTCAATACCACATTTCATACAAGAAGATGGTAGGTAAGAGACATGAAGCAGAAATAGCATAAGGGATTTTAGTCTTTTATATTTTTATAAACAGCCCTCTTAGAATGTAAATAGCCATACATATATATGTATATATATTTCATTATCTAGATATATCATAGTAGTAGAATTTTCCTTTTCTGAAATATTTGTGTAATTTGTTTAATTCATAATGTTACAAAAGTTGTGATCAAAATCATGGGCTACTTATTTTAATTCTGGCCCTAAGTGAAAGAATGGCATTTTTTCATATTTGAGATTACAATTAATTGTAACAGATTTCTCTCTCCTTTTTTTCTACATACCCTCTTATTTTTCCTACTATTCTGCAAACTTATGTCCTCCTTTTCTAGGACTTAATATTGCAAAATGCTATAGCATTTTAAACATCCACGCCCAGTATTGTGAAGTCTCTCCATATCCCCCCCCCATTATAATACCAATGGGATTTACATCAACCTAGAAAGGAGGCCTATTCTCAGAAAAGCTTATGCAAGAAACATGTTAAGGGGATCTGAGAAATTATTATTCTCTTAATGAAATATATATGTGCTATAGAATTCTGTTCTTAGATGCAGTTGCTACCAAACCTCACTGGTAAGGTCCTGCATTTCTGAGTTCCAAGAAAAAAAGCACACATTTCATACTCCTGCAGCTTCCTTCAAACTCAAAGTCTTTTCCACGTTTATGTCCCAAGTGTATCTTCATTCATACCTTATCCTTTGCATGATTTATTTTTATTCTTTCAGTCTTTCTAGATTTTAAAGCTTTATCAACATTATAGTATACAATACAATACAATACATAAATACACACACAAGCACATGCATATATATATATGTGTGTGTGTGTGTGTGTGTGTATGTGTGTACAAACCATAGTTAATAATTTCAGTTTTTATCTTCCTGATTTTTGATTGCAGTGCTTAATATTTCCAGACTGATCTGTTTTTCCAAAAATTTTATTTTTCTTTACCTAATTGTGTGTATATATATACATATATATGTAAATATATGTGTGTGTGTAAATATATATTAGAATTATAGTGTACTATCATTGTCTAGTCATCTGTTAATGGGCATATAGGCTGGTAACCTCACTCCTGATTTTTATATATCTTAAACTCTCTCCTGTTTCACAGAGTCTACTGAGATTTTTCAGCCTGTCTCCATTTTGGACTTTCTTCACAAAACTCCAGTAAAATTGTATTCTAGTATCCCTTTGCTCTGTTTTAAAACATTTTAGTTTAAGAGAGGACTGGATTACTAGATTACTCACTCAGCAAGAAAGAACACTTTTTTTTTGTTTTTTGCAGAAGATGAGTTTGGTTCCAGCACAGACATAGTAGCTCAAAACCACCTAAAACTCCAAAGTGCAGGATATGGTTCCATTTTCTGAGCACCAACAGCTACAGCAGTGAATGTAGTTCACACACATACATGTATCATATTATTTGCACATAAAAATAAATGTAAAAATATAAGATTAAGACCCTGCAAAAGGGAACTGGACTTCATCATGAAACTATTAAATTTTTACAGAAATAATTTCTGCTATGTGCCTGTACTCTCTTGGAAGAAATACTACTACCTGTCCTCCTTCCACTGTTTTCATCATCTTGCTATTTTCGACAGTGCCTGATATGTAGAAGATACATGTAAATGCATGACTCATCCTTTAAGAAATCACTTAAAGACATTTTTGCACAGTTTTCAAAATATAACTTAAAGTTCACATGCATGTACAGAAAGAGACAGAATGAGACACAGTGTGCACACAGAAAGACAGAATTGGGGAGGGTCATTTGGTCTGTCATTGCCTGGATCTTTTTCATACATGGACCAACATTTTATTCTCACCAATTCTCTCTCTGAAGTTGCAATGCATTATTAATTCCATCTTCTTAAGCAAGTTGCCTGTAATTATAATTGTCTTTCTAAAAAAGAAAATGCAACAGCTGCACCTACTCTGAAAATGGATCCTTGGAGATTGTAATTAAGTTATTTCAATTTGGAAACTGAATATTATCAAGAGCTATGGGATGTATAACCTTAAGGCAGACCTTTCCACCAGGTTTTTAATAGTATGTCATTTGCAGAAACCTAGATAACTAGAAAATTAGAATGTAAATTTTTTGCATGCTCCAATCAGAACCTTACTAAATAGAATTATGTTACATAATTTTACATACTATAGTTAGAACATTTGGTAGACAACTGAGTTAAAGAAGCTAAAGCCATATGTTTACTACCTATGCAATACTCCATATATCTTTATTTACTCTGTTCGGGGACCATAGATTTCTCACTGTAACTTCCAACAAATATTAAATAATTATTTCTTAAGTCACAATTATGTGAAAAGAAAGCACTTATAAATGTGTGCTCTCAATATAAAAATGTATTCTAATAATGTAAAGGCTATTTAATATAGATTGTATTTGCATATATATGAAAATAATCAATTTGTGATTCATAATTATATCTAAGGGATACTTAAATATTCTTTGTTATCATTTTTAGACACTTTAAAAAGCATGCTAAAGCTGTCTTTTAAAATAATGCATATTATTTGTTGTAATTTTACTTGGATAATTTCCTACATTATACTAATTTAAATAAACAATCAACAAAGATGTTATGTGAATTTAAAATAAATCAATCTGGTTAAAATAGTTCCAAACATTTCCAAAATGGTTAGCATATGCATGCACAGAATTTAGCCAAATTCCACACTGCAAAGATATCAAAAAGACAGACAGTTTTTACTATTTTAGTAACTCCTAGGATACTTACTCCTTAGAAGGGTGACTCTTCTATAAGCCTGAGTAAGTATTCAAGGAGTTCAACCAGACGTATCAGAGCTCCCAGGGACTAACCTACCAACCAAAGAGTATACATGCAGCAACCCATGGCTCCAGCTGCATATGTAGCAGAGGATGGCCTTGTAGGGCATCAACAGGAGGAAAGACCCTTAGTCCTGTGAAGGCACAATGCCCCAGTGTAGGGGAATGCAAGGGTAGGGAGACAGAAGGGAGTGGGTTGGTAGGTGGGGGAAGAACCTCATAGAAGCAAGGGAGGGGAACGGCATAGGTGGTTTCTGGAGGTGAAAATGCGATAACATTTGAAATGTAAATAAAATATCCAATAAAATAAAAAAAAAAGAAGAGTCAACCTTTACAGAAAACCACCTTTGAAAGGTTACCTAGTTTACAGTTATCCACAGGACACAAACTTCTGTGGTATCATCAAGGGTAAATACAATTAACTATTGATAGACTAAGTTCCATAATGTCTGTCGCTACTCATTTCTGAGATTACTGAGATCAAGTGATAAACTGAAGATTAAAAAATATTTTATTGGGGTTGGGGATTTAGCTCAGTGGTAGAGCGCTTGCCTAGGAAGCGCAAGGCCCTGGGTTCGGTCCCCAGTTCCGAAAAAAAAATTATTTATGGTTTACCTCGTAAATGATGTTGCTATGTTTGACATTACAAATGTCCATAGGCATTCTCACATAGACAAGGGGGAAAGCTCATGAACAAACCCAAGATAAAGAAAGAACAGGATACCAAAAAATACTGAGGTCAAAAGAAATAGTGTTTCCAAGGGAAGATCACACCAACTGGATATGCAGTACCAATTCAGAAAACATATATATATCCATGTATTAGTTATCAGAATACATACAATTTTTTTTAAAAAGGACATGAATTTGAAGGACAGCAATGGG
Source organism: Rattus norvegicus (assembly GCF_021556685.1). NCBI lineage: Eukaryota > Metazoa > Chordata > Mammalia > Rodentia > Muridae > Rattus > Rattus norvegicus. The sequence continues at coordinate 89,349,092 of NC_141540.1, forward strand.
GGAGGAAAGTACATACGCATGAGCGAGTTGATGTAATTGTGATTTCAAAAAATAAAATTATAAATTATTTTAAAATGAATTGATCAAAGACAGCAGGACATGATAACATGGAAGGAGAAAAAGATATGGGTGCTCCAACTTACACAAAGAACTACAGGCAACTAAGAAATTTTGAACGAGGAAAAAAATAGTCTTCCCCAGGGAAAAGCACAGCAATCTAATACCAAATGCTCAGCCCTGAAATCACACATACAAGTAACATTATACTAACTAAGCAGGTATTACTTATAAATATTTTAATTATAGAATTTATAAGATTATAGAAATTAGAAAAGTGTATATAATCATAATACATAATTACCCATATATGCATAATACCTTTATAAACGCATGTAACAATGACAAAGTGGCAATGAATTTTAAAGATGTTAGGAAAGGTTATAGGAGAAGGTTCAATGCAGGAAAGGAAATAAAATATATTACCCATGAGTACCCACGATACAATTCAAAAACTCTATGAAGCTTGAAAAAGGGAGTGCCAAAGTGTGGATGCTTCAAACCCACTTAGAAGGGAGAAACAAATCATGGGAGGCAGAGGGAGTGAGGGACCTGAGTGGGAGAGGGGAGGGGTAGAAAAAAATGGAGGGCAGGACAAGGTATGAGAAGAGACAGGAAAGAAGACCAGAGAGCCAAAAAAAAAAAAAAAATGAATAGAAATAAGTAGCAGTAGGAGGTGGTGAACTTGGGGGACCACTTGAAAGTGTCAGAACACCTGGGATGGGAGAAGGTGCCAGGACACAATGTAGATAACATTAGACTAAATACCCAACAGCAGGGTGATATAACCTGAAGAGACCACCTCCTGTAGACAGACATGCCCCCCAGTGGAAGGATAGGGTCACCTAACAACTTAAATAATTTAACCCAGAATTGTCCCTGTCTAAACGAAGTGTAGGGACAAGAAATGGAGCAGAAACTGAAGAAAGGCTTTCCAGATACTAGCACACCATGTGATCGATTCTTTTCTCAGACACCAAACCCCAATACTATTGTTGATGCCCAGTTGTGCTTACAGACTTAAGACTGGTATGGCTGTCCTCTGAGAGGCTCTGCCAGCACCTGACTTAGACAGATGCAAATCCTCACAGCCAACCATAGGACTGAGCCCTGAGACCCCAGTGGAAGAGTTTGGAGAAGGATTGAAGGAGGTAAAGGGGAATGCAACCCCATAGGAAGAACGGTAGCAATTAACCAGACTCCTTAGAGCTCCCAGGGCATAAACCACCAACCAAAGAGTACACATGGGACGGTCTGCGGCTCATGCTACATATGTAGTAGAAGACTGCCTCATCTGGTATCAGTGGGAGTGGAGTCGCTTGGTCCTGTGGAGGCTTGATGCCCCAGAGAAGGGAGTGCTTGAGGGATGAGGTGGGAGGGGATGGGTGGGCAGATCACCCTTCTAGAGGCAAAGAGGAGGGGAATGGGTTGCGGGGTTCATGAAGCATAGACCTGGAAGGTGGATAACATTTGAATGTAAACAAATAAAGTGATTAATAAATAAAAATATAGACATTAAAAGATAACAATAAAAGAGGGATAGGATAGAGGTGAGATGTCTTGGTTCAGAAAGTTAATTGCACAACATTGAGAACGAGAATTCAATGCTGGTGTGACCTAAAGCTAGGCAGAGCAATGTGCATCTTCAGCACCAGCACTAAGAGGATAGATTGCCGTTAAATACAGGTGGATTTGGGGTACACAAAAGCCAGCCAGGGTAGCAGAATCAGCAAACTACAGGTTCAATGAAAGACCCTGGTTAGTTGTTTTATTTGTTTTTAATGTTCTGTGTTTTGATTTGTCTTTTAATATTACATAGAGCTAACGATGAAGATGACCAGTGTTAACCTCTGGTCTCTACACACCCGTTTCTCCTACCAACTCACACACAGAGACACACAGACACACACAGACAGAGAGAGAGAGAGAGAGAGAGAGAGAGAGAGAGAGAGAGAGAGAGAGAGAGAGAGAGAAAGGAGGCAAATCTTCATTGATTATTTTCTAATAACTGAATGAAGCAATGAGAGATATTACTAGATTTAATTTTTATTGTCGAAATAAGCAGGAATTCCTATTTCCAACACAATCTCTTAATTTTTTCTATCTGGGATACTGGGTTGAGATCTATAGACAGATACTACTATCAAAATACCAACCAAAAATAGAGGCTGTGAAGTCACCAAAAGCTGTTATAATAAGTGCGGAAAATTTTATTCGGACATGCATGATCAGAGTCTGGAGGCCTTCCTTACAAATGTAGGGCTGAATCACGATTCTGCATTCAGTGTTCTTGCAGGATTCTTCTTAAAAACTACACTTTCTGTGCTCTATACGTTACTCACGAATAGCATTTACATAAACACTTACATGATTGTACCCCACTAGTAATGTACTATTAGTCATCTGCATAAGAGTTCTTGGTGGCTGTGAGATATGCAACAATTTTTCCTATTAACACAAACTAAAGGTAAAATAAAGGAGTCTCTTTTAGCACCAATCCTTATACAGATCCACCACATTTGTAGATTCTTCACAGTAAATAAATTCAGCTTAACTTATTATGCATGAGACATGTTCTATGCCCTAAAAATTCTATTACAAGCCTTAATCATGAAAGCTCAGCCTACTTTTCATTAAAATACATGAGCATAAAACTGAAATAGTATCATAACTTTCTTATCCTTAGTCATTTTGCTTTTAGATAACTCTGAGGGATTTAATAGCCTCACTTGCATTTATGCCTTGAACACCCATGTTAGGGTAAGACGAAGGTGGAAATCTTCATTATAAAGTCCATTTTTCCTATTTGGGGGAAGCTAATTTGAAAACATCATGAGTTATCTGAGAGCACTGCATCATTTTCTTATTCTTTTCAGAGAGTAACAGCTAAGCAGAAAGCTCCTAAAAATTCCATCTACCTGTAAATGCTTCAGAAAGCGCCGCTCACGGTTAACCTTCACAAGCGCACTGCGGCTTGCCGGAGACCTAGCCAGGGCTTTTCAATCCGGCAAGGCTAAGCCGACATGACTACCAAAAAACTTGTTTTGAGAATTTCTGGAACAACCTAGATTGCTGAAATGAGGAATATGTGAGGAAGCATTTTCTTTGGTAGGCAGATGATTTTAATACTGAACATTGAACTTAGTGCCTGTGTCACTATTCTGACAATTTAATAACAGTATTTTTGATGTATACATTTATATGTAATATATTTTGTTGAACAGTTATGGCTCTTGGATTCCTAAATTATTCTCAAAATTTAATTCCAGAAGTATTCTCTTGTGAATATTTACCTTCCGTGATTTTTAGTTACCTGTCATGAACTCAGTGTGAACAGATTACATTGAAAATTCAAGAGAAACAACAATTTAAAAGTTTTGGTTAAATGCTATTGGATTATACCAAATTATTTTATAAATATTGTCAATTGTTCATAATTCCTAATGTATAGTTCAAACTTTATTATATCGTTCATACATGACTACCCATGATATCCATAGAACTCAGTTTCAAGGCTTTTTCTACCATGCATAGTCCCAAACTGACAGGTGGTCAAGATATTTACAAAGGGAGCAATTAAATAGTTTTGTGTTAACTTATATAAATGCCAGAGCACTCACATGTAAACTGTCCATATCACTCAGAGGCTTACTAGGTTACTTATAATAAATACATCACAGAGTCTATATGAATAGAAGTTATTCTTTAATTGATGGAATAATTACAGGAAACAGAAGAGGTCAGTATAAGTGCCAAAAGATGTGTATTTTTCAAATATTACAATCTGATTTTAGTTGTTGGCCTGTATATATAGCCCACTGATATAGTGGGTCAGCAATAAATGACCAATCACTAGTATATGCATGACTCAGTGGTATGTGGTTTCAGATATCTACTGGTTGGATTAGAACACACATGTGAGGAAAAACTATAACATTCTTGAACATATCTCTATGATTGTAAGAAATAATTTCACAATTCTTAAGTAAGTATATTTTAAATTATATACTATTATTATATTCATGCTATTTATTTGGGTTAATTCCACTCACAAAGGAGTATCTCATTAATCATCCAACTACCTGAGATATGGTTAATAATTAATGGATGCTAGGGGAGGAGGAGTACTTTTTTGATGAAATGAGTGGGTATATGAAGATGTATAAGAATAGGCTAAAATCATCAATGGGAGGGAAGGCCCTTTGTCCTGCAAAGGCTTGATGCCCCAGCACACAGAGGTGCTAGAACAGTGAGGTAAAAATGGGTGAGTGGGTAGAGGAACACCCCCATAGATACAAAGAGGATAAGGGAGAGGGGGATTGGGTGGGGGGAGTGTGTGTATGGGTAACCAGAAAGGTGGATATCATTTGAAATATGAACAAGTAAAATGATTATTAAAAGCATATGGGCTGGGCTGGAGAGATGGCTCAGCGGTTAAGAGCACTGACTGCTCTTCCAGAGGTCCTGAGTTCGATTCCCAGCAACCACATGGTGGCTCACAACCATCTGTTATGGAATCCAATACTGTCTTCTGGTGTGTCTGAAAACAGCTACAGTGTACTCACATACATAAAATAAATAAATAAATCTTTAAAAAAAACATATGGGCTAATTACCATTGAGTTTATTAAATCAAATACTTTGAAAGTTAAAATGTTATCTAAAAGAGATTTTGAAGAACAGACAAATATTTAGAATATGAAAAATAATTCATATTTGCACAAGCTAGACTTATAAAATGGTCAGAGAGAGAGAGAGAGAAAATATGATTTCCAAAATAGGTGAGTAAATGAAGAATTAGTTTGGTATGAATAAACTTGAGTTAAATTTTTTCAGAAAATTATTCCATTAAAATAAAATAATTTACCACATTTCATAGTTGTTTGGAATATATACAATAATATCTATCATTAAATCTTAATTTTCTTATATTTTAGAGAATTTTACTAGTTTTGATTAGCTTACTTTTTGTAAAATGAGGATTCAGGAACAACTATATTATATTAACTCATATATAGACAAAAATCAATATACTTAGAAGTGACACTCTCCATTTGAACTCCCTTCTTTGCCTTTCCTGGCTATGCTCCATGGATAATGTCAGTTTCATCCTTCATTGCCATATAATGTAGCCAGTCAAACCTTTGCCTTTACAACTAAGTTGTCATATATAAGTCATCAACCTCCCAAAATGCCACTGCTGAAATTGCAGTGTGAAAAATCTCACACTGGACTCAGAGCACTGCAGAGGTTTCCTCCCATTCTTCAGTTGTCTCTTTCTTAAATAAATCCTGGACTCTAACAGAATCTTATCATCTCCTGTTTTATAACAATGTGCTTTTTGTGATTTTCTTTGTAGTGAAAGCAGAAACTGCCAGAAAGAATGTGACAATGTTTCTAGTCATGAAAGTATAAACTCATAGGCACCAGGTCTTTCTTCTTTCTTCTTTCCTAAGTGGTCACAGTTTCTTCTCTCTTAAATAGAGGCCAGTCACCATTGGAGGGAATTGAATAATTCAAGCACAGGGCTTTAGGATTACATTTGGGGACAATGCTTAGATGGAAGGAGTAAATAAGAATAGTAAAGATTAGAGTTTCAGATTATAGAGGCTCTGGAGAATATTCATGAGTGTTTTAAGCAGGTGGAGGAGAAGTGATGGTGCAAGGAGATGAGGTTATGATACAGTGAGAACCCCTTAGTAATCAGGATTATACAGAGAGTTGATAAATATATAATGTCTAATAAGGTCACAAAGTGATATACATATAATTACATGATATATTAAGCTTATTTCTCATCACTGTGCAGATACCTAAAACAAGAACTTAAGAGAAAGGAGATTTACTTTGACTAATAATTTGAAATGGAGAAGTCCACATGGTATGGTTGTGGTGGTTGGTCTACTGGGAGAATGGCATACCTTGATCATATCTCAGTGGTTCAGGATAAAAGAAATAGGGTTGTTTTGTTTTGTTTAAGAACTGGAGCAGCAAACTACCTCCAAATGGACATGAGATCCCATTGGTTCCACAGCTTCTTCAAACAGTGAAAATAGTTGAGAAAAACATACTGAAAACATTTAGTAATAAATAAGTCCAATAAAACCACAACAAATGTACACAGATTTTATCCTTGAAATTGAAATGTATCATTGTATAAAATATACTCAGATTTAACATTTCATATAGGTACCATTTTTCTTTACTTTTATGTGTCTAGTTAGTATTCAGAACTGTACTGGAGTATAGATATCCAACAGTATATTTGAGATAGAATTGTTTCTATTTAAACAGAATCTGACTACACAGCACAGACTAATGATGATATTTTAATCTAGTCTCTATTTTTCAGAGTGATAGGACTGCAGGATGTGCCACTATAGAGAATTCAAGCTCTAAATTTGGGAGTGAAAATAAATATTTTTTCAAGACCGTACTAATAATTAGAACACTATGTGCTTTAATAAATATGCAGGAAAACAATGTAAAAATTTAATAACGTTTATTTTCATAAAAGATACAAGGCATATTTTCCAATAAGAAGAATTTGTATCTAAAATAAAGTGATAAAATTTCACATTTATATGGCTCTGACTTTTCTGCAAAATTTGAAATTTCTTTTTTCCTTATTTGCCTGACATTTTTTAATTTTAGTTTCATTCATATGTAAACTTTTCCTCATTGCTGAGGCAGCTTTAGATGAATTAAAAATTGCTTTTTGCTAAACAGAAAAAATTTTCTTTAGAACAAAGAAAAAGAAAAATACAAAAATAGAAGACATAAATAGAATACAATAGCAGATTTATTATATTGATTATGTCAACTTAGAACATTTCTCTTTAATGGAAAGGTAAAATTACATACTAACACAAATTGTAGTAGCTATATGCTGCTTTAAAAAAATTTCAGTATGGGATATGTTTTATATCAACATGGATTTCATTAATTTTCCTGAGTTAAATATGGGCGTACAAACACACACACACACACACACACACACACACACACACACGCACACGCGCGCGCACACACACACACACACTCACTCACGCAAACATTTGAAAATGCCAAATTGTTAATAGTGAAAAGTTGAGTTGCAGAAAGGAGGAACTCTAAAAGGCATTGAGAGATTAGAATTTGAATTAGAGCTGGAGAGACTGTTCAACATTTAAAAGCATATTTGCTCATGCAGAGGAAACAGTTTCAGTTCCCCACCCCCTCAGCTTAGCTTTCTACAGTTCCAAGGAATTCAGTGCACCTTTCTAGCCTTTAGGGGGCAGTAAAACACACATGCTGCACAGATGGATGCAAACACACGTGGATGCCAATATACATACACATAAAATAAAAGATAATTCCAATAATTTGAAATTAGTAAAATTGATTATAATCTTGAGTTAGATTATTTAGTTAGAAAAGTGGTTTTTTTTTTTGCTTAAGCATCTGAAATAAGTTCAACCCCCAATACCCACATTAAAAAATAAAACAAACAAACAAACAAACAAAAAAACAGATTTATCAGTGTGCACTTGCAACATTAGTGCTTGAGGAAAAGAGACAGGCATCTCATGGCAGGAACTTCTCTGGTTGGTGAGTCAAGCAAGATCTATGGTAAACTCCAGATTTAGTAAGGGATGCTTTCTAAAACAAAACAACAACAACAACAACGGAGAGTGATTGAGGACAACAATGTCAAATTCAGGGAGGAGGAGGGGAAGAACGAAAAGGGGGAGGTGAAGAGGGAGAGAAGAGAGTTGAGAGAGATACTGCAATCTGCTGTATGTCTCCTTGTTCGTTTTCAGAAGAGCAGTCTGGGCAGAAGGCTTTTGTTAAACTCTTCAATCTCTTATATTCTTTCATTTTGTTAAAAGCCTAGTAGGCTCGTATGAAAAGTTGCAGGTAGGTGAAAGGAGAATTTCATGAGTGCCTTGTCACCTTTCCTTTTTTGTCCCTCTGAATGTCTAGACTTCAAACTTAGTAGTTCAATCTTGAAACATGATCTTGGTAATAAACACAGCCTACAAACAATAGCATGGATGCATCATGAGTATTTGATTTTGGGGTCCTGGATAAAACGGTTATACAATCCTTCATAATTTATATTGTGGCAAAGCATTGTGTGATTCCATGTATTTGTAAATTTTCCTTTTTCTGCTTATCTAATCAAGACTAGTGAATGCTGCTTCAATCAATATACCCAATAAATATCAGAAAAATCACTTTCAATATTTCTAAAACAACAAAACCATTTTTTAATTTCACAATCAAACCTAGCCACTTAAGACATATATGTATGTGGTTCTAAGAATTATGCATAGCATAAGAGTCAAGTTCTAAGATTTTGTTAGCTTCATAAAAAAACATATGCACAAAAAGAACTAAGAGAGCAAATGATTATTAACAAAACTGAAAAATTGGAGAACAATGAAGAATAAATAAAGAGCAAGTTCCAAATAAAAGAATACAAGTGACAACTAGTGAAAAAGTATAAAACAATGGATGAATAAAAAAGCAGAGGAGACCTCAATGTGCTCAGAAAAGTGGGGCAGAAATACTACCTACAAAAATCAGAAAAGATATAATCAGAAAATAATGAGCAAAAGACTCCAGTGTCACGGGGCTGATAGGATCAAATGCTGCAGATAAATCAAATTCAGGTAAGTATTAAATTAGGAATTGAAAGGTTATTGGTCATTTTGTAAAATACATTTAAAGAGAAATATTGGGAACAAACCCAGTTATGTCTATTTGAAGATTGATCACTCATACAGCAAAACTTGATGCACAGAGAATATTAAGAAAATCAGAAGGATGAACCTTAGTAGGTGAGAAAGAAATGGGTTTGATCTAGAAGCAATGTCTAGATAGAGTACTCAGTACTGATTGGAAATCTACACGTGTAAATTTATCAACATATATCTGAATGGCAAGTATCATTTTAACAAAAGGTAAAATGTGAAATAATTCAAGTTAATCGAAACATATTACAGAAATTTCTTCATTCTTAATATAAATAACATTAACATACACTTTTCTCTGGTAAAATCTGAATGCTCTTTTTCCATTAATGCCTGATCTTGATAATTATAGTCATTCTTTAGTGCCAGACAGCATTTAGCTTTTATCAGCTTATCAACTGTAATTCCAGTTTTAAACTCCTTATCACAATTCAGTCACATATTCATAAAGCTGAGGCATATGCTTCTGAAAATATGGATCAAATTAGTACTCACTCAACATTTTAACTGGACTCCATTTTTTTCCTCTGATCTCAATGTGTTAAGTTTTTCTACCTTTCTTTCAATAATATCAGTTCTTCGGTCATCAAATCTAAAATCTTCACTATTCTAGAATCCTTCCTGAGGAGTTCTGATTTTCAGGCTTCACCTCCTTTCCCACCTAATTTTCCTGTTGCTGTGATGTTCTACTTCATTTCAAAAATACGCCTTTAGAATAAAGATTAGACACTATCACAATTTTAACCTTGTTAAAATGGTTGCCCTAGCTCACTCTGTTATCTTTTCTTGTTTACTCTCTGATGAGACATTCCCTTTAGAATAAAAAGAAAAACCTTAATTCTAACAATTAAGAAACAAAAGAGCAAAAGTTTAAATAGAAAAACTTTGAGGGGCTGGAGATCAACAGTTCAGAGTTGCTTTTGCGAAGATCCATCACCCACGTGGTAGCTTAGAACAACCCACATTTCCAGCATTTTTGGCATTTGTTGATCTTTTCAGACTTCCTAAGGCACTACGTAAGCACGTGGCACTTGGACATTGATACAGACAAATCTTATGTATTTAAAATAAAAATGGATTCTCTAAAAATGTTTTTCTGCCAAGACTGAACCCCCCAGTGAAAGTGATTGTTGCGGGGAGGGCAGTAATGGGGGGAGGATGGGGAGGGGAACACCCATATAGAAGGGGAGGGGGAGGGGCTAGGGGGATGTAGGCCCGGAAACCGGGAAGGGGAATAACAATCGAAATGTAAATAAGAAATACTCAAGTTAATAAAGATAAAAAAATATTTTTTTCCAGATCAGTCCAACCCATTTCCATTTCTTTATATATCTTTCTTATAAAATTCCCTGACAGGTTATTTTGAGTGAACTGTCCAACACAACTTCCCTTTGTCTTCATACAACTCCAGTTAAACGCACCCATAAAATTGACTCATCAAGACGACCACATCCTATGACATCCTGCTCCTAAAGCCGTGGGCAGTTGGAAAAAGAGTATTTTTTTAGCTAATCATCCACATTTGAAGATCCATTAGATGCATATGGCATTTTGTGCATTGAAGGAGATCTCAGTTCAGTTTCAAACAAACAAATATCCTTAAGAGAGACAACTGAGCAGTAGCTTGGAGGTTTCCTCACCGGACTTGAACATCTTTATTATGTTATTTTCTTCCCATTTGACTCAAGTTAAATATCCTTTACTTACCACCTCAACTTTGCCAAATTTTGGTGGTGAAATTCCCTAGTGCTTAGTATTTGTTTTGTTTTCATTCATGATTTTTTGAATTTTTTTTCATTTTCTTATTGGTTAATTTATTTATTTACGTTTCAAAAGATATCCCCTTTTCCAGTGTCTCCTCCACAAGCCCTCTATTCCCTCCTGACTACCCCCTGCCTCTATGAGGCTGCTCCTCCAGGAGCCCACTGACTCCTGCCTCAGTGGCCTAGCACTCCTGGGTCATTAAGCCTCCACAGGACCAAGGGGTGCCCCTCCCAGTGATCCCAGATAAGGCAATCCTCTGCTACATATCATATCCAGCTGGAACTGTGGGTCCCCCCACCCCACTGCTGAGTACTCTTTGGTTGGTGGTTTAGTCCCTGGGAGTTATGGAGGGTCTGGTTAGTTGATATTGTTCTTCTTATGGGGTTGTTCTGCCTTGGGATCCCCGAGCTCAGTCTGATATTTGGCTGTATACATCTGCATTTGTCTTGGTAAAGGTCTGGCAGAGTCACTCAGGGAACAGCCATAACAGGCTCCTGTCAGCACTTTTTTTCTGGGTTTGGTGTCTGTATATGGAATGGATCCATAGATGGGGCAGTGTCTGGATGGCCTTTCCTTCAGTTACTGCTCCACTCTTTGTCCCTTCATTTCCTTTTGACAGGAGGAATTCTGGATTAATATCTTTGAGGTGGGTGGGTGGTCCCATCCCTCAACCAAGTTAATGCCTATCCACTACATATGGTCTGTACAGGTTTTATCTCCACTTTGTTGGCTATTTCGGCCAATGTCTTCTCTGTTGGGTTCTGGGACCCTTTTGAGTTTCTGGCCCTTGGGACCGTCTAGCGGCTACACCTAGTTTCCCTTCCCCAGGGCTACACACCTACTTTCAAACTTCTGACCCTCTGCCTCACAAGATTATTCTCTTCCCTCTTCTGAGTAGGACTGTAGCATCCACACTTTGGTGTGATCTTCTTTCTTCCTGGGTTTCATATGGTCTCATATGGTCTGTGAGTTGTATCAGGCGTATTCTGAGCTTCTTTTTGGCTAACATCCTCTTATCAGTGAGTACATAACATGTGTGTATGGTTACCTTATTGTAACTGGGGTGTGTGTGTGTGTGTGTGTGTGTGTGTGTGTGTGTGTGTGTGTGTCTGGTTACCTTATTCACAAAATCACAAAATGGTTATTTTCAAGTTCCATCCATTTGTCTGCAAACTTCAAGAAGTCATTCTTCTTAATAGCTGAGTAGTACTCCATAGTGTAAATGCATCACATAGTCTTTATCTATTCTTCTATGTTCTTGAGGGACATCTGGGTTGTTTGCAGCTCTGCCTATTGTAAACAAGCCTGCTGTGAACATAATGGAGCATGTGTCCTTGTTATATGTTGGAGCATCTTTTGTGTGTATGCCCAGGAGTGGTGGGCTAGGTACTCTATTCTACTTTTAAAGGGAACAGTAACTTCTGAATTGTTAGGTTCTAATTTGTAGCTTGAAACCGTCTTCTAAAACATGTCCTGCCCCTGTATGCAAAAGCTACCTACTTATACACTAGCTATCTCAAAATGTATTCCACCAAATTGTCTTCTTAGACGTCTTCCCATCACTAATGTGTATTGAACTCATACAATCATTAAAGCCAGAATGTTTTAGAACTCTCATCTCTTTCCTTTCTCTAACCTGACATCTGCATTTCCAAAAAATGCTAACACCTCATACTAGAATTTTAATGAATTTTTCATATCCATTTGACAGCCTTTTTATAGATATCGTTAGTTTTAACCTATATCATGACTATTGATAACAGACTTTATCTACAGTTTATTGTCTATAGAGCAGACAGAAAAATATTTCTGTCTAAATGATCAATTCTACAATGTCACTATGATGCCAAAACAGTTAAGGACTCACCATACTGCCAATGAGTCTTGACTTAGGCACGGCCATTTCCTGTTTTCTTTTATAATTTCTGTGCATGTCTGCCCTTCAGGTATCACAGCAGTCTAGCACAGTGAAGCCCATGTATTGTATGTATATTTCTCTGCTAACAATTTCACCAGAATTACTCATTCCTGAGATCTGTTAGGTATCTATCCTTACCTGAAGACAATCACAGATCCCATGATTTAAGCTCAGCAGCCAAGTCAGCAAATCACAACATTCCTGCTTTTCTCAATGTCTCTATGTCCTTTTCACATTTTTATTATTTTTATCATATTGGTTTATACTCATTGTATGAAGTGAAAGGTTTTAGTAGATAATTTCAATGAAATAGATTACATATCTAACTATATTCACTATACAAACTATCCTATTCTTCATATGCAAATTTTTATTATGCAGAGTATTTATATATACATTTTGGGACATACAAGTGAGAAAAATCTCACATACTCATTCACATTTGTTATAATTTTTTGTTTGTTCACTTTTTTGTTTGCTAGGCCTTCATACAGGGCTGAAATAAATTCTATATACATTTTTATTTTAATTTTCCTGATTGCTAATTATATGAAACTTCTATTCATATGAATCTTAAGCAGTTTTCTTTATAAATACATTTTTAAATACATTTAATAAGGTGCCATGTTCTTGAAAATTTCACACAAAATGCAAATGCATTCCTTTTATTCTTCTGCCCAGGATCTCTTATTTCTCTCATATTCCTGAAAGGTTTTGGCGTTTTTTGTTTGTTTATTTTTTGTTTTTGTTTTTAAACAGATGACTGCATCCAGAACTCCATCATAATGCACTCTTCTAATATTTTCAGATCATCAAGCCTTCTGTTAAAGCATTTGACATGGTTTGATTTGGGTTGGGTATGAGAGAGATGTGATTTAGATTTATTGCTCTATATGTGGGTATCTAGGTTTCTCAACATTATGTTTTGGAGATGCTGAATTTTATCTACTACATTATGTTAGTTTTTATTTTTTTTTCACGTGGACAGGTTTAATGAGAGAAGAGTAGAAGGGGAGAGGAATAGAGGCCAGCCATGAGCAGGTGGAGGGAAGAGGGGAGGGGAATTGGGAGAGAAGGGACAAAGGGGAAGAAAGGAAGAGGGGAAGAGGGGAAGAGCAAGAGCAAGAGAGCAAGCTAAAGAGAAGAGCTACATTAGCTTTTAAATGAAAGCTCCAAAAATCATAGCTGTGTGTGTTAATTTCTTGGTCCTATAACTTCGTTATACCATTTAATTGGCAGATGTATGTGTAGGAAGGAAGGAGCATATTGTATTTATTAATATAGCCCTTTAATACAATTTTGAAGTAATGTATCACAGTACTTCTTTATTCTTTCCTTTGGCTTTCAATTATTTGAACTTCCAGGTGAATTTTTCATGGTTTCCCGTTACTGTCAATTTCACTGGAGTTTTCATATGGATTGAACTGAATCCACAGATCACTTCATCATAGAGACATTTTCTGTTTTATAATACTTGTATTATTTAAAATAACATTAAAATATATTTTGATCATATTTCCCCATCTCCCAATTTCTTTCAAATCATCTCACAATTCCTGAGTATCCAACCTGAGACCTACAACTGAATAATGTGCAGAGGTGAGGGATCTTCTAGCAATCGGTTCTTATTCAGAGACAAACAAAAACAATTCAACAACAAATTCAATAAAACACTCCTTCCCCTAATTCAGAAAAAGAAGAACAACAAAGAATGCAACAAAGAAGTAAAATTCTTTTTTTTTTACATTTTAATCATTTTATTCATTTTCATTTCAAATGATATCCCTCTTCCCAGTTACCCCTCCACAAATTCCCCATCCCATCCCCCGTCTCCCAACTTTCCTTTGCTTCTATGAGGGTGCTCCTCTACCTGCTCATCCACTCCCACCTCATCACTCTAGCATAGCCCTGTGCTGGGGCATCAAGCCTTGACAGGACCTAGGTCTCCCCATTGACGTCCAACAAGTCCATCCTTTGCTACATACGCACCTAGAGCCATGGATCACTCCATGTATACTCTTTGGTTGGTAATTTAGTCTCTAGGAGCTCTGGGTGGTCTGGTTACTTAATATTGTTCTTCCTAAGGAGAACAATATCCCCTTCAGCTCCTTCACTACTTCTCTTGGAGTCCCTGGATTCACTCTGACGGTTGGGTATAAGCATCTGCATCTGTATTGGTCAGGTGCTAGTAGAACTTCTCAGAGAACAACCATACCAGGCTTGTGACAGCAAGTGCTTCTTGGCATCAGTGATAATGTGATTTGGAGTCTGCAGATGGGATGGATTCCTGGGAGAGGTGGTTTCTGGGTGACCTTTCCTTCAGACTCTGTTCCGTTTTTGGCCCTGTCATTTCTTTGGACAGTAACATTTCTGGGTTAACAATTTTGAGATGGGTGGAAATAACTCTTAATAATATTGTTTAAACTCATAGATCAGTGTCTTACTCAGCTATCATCAGAAAAGCTTCCTCCGACAGTAGATGGGAACAAAAACCTGAGACCTACAACTGAATAATGTGCAGAGGTGAGGGATCTTCTAGCAATCGGTTCTTATTCAGAGACAAACAAAAACAATTCAACAACAAATTCAATAAAACACTCCTTCCCCTAATTCAGAAAAAGAAGAACAACAAAGAATGCGCTCTCTCTCTCTCTCTCTCTCTCTCTCTCTCTCTCTCTCTCTCTCTCTCTCTCTCTCTTCCCCCCCCACCACCACCACCAATAATAAAACCCCATCATGTTTGTGAACTACTTCTGAACATGTGGCCTCCCTTGGAGTAGGTAATATACCCACTGCCAATTAATTGGAGAAAACTGATTTTTTTCTTCTTCCTGAAGATATAAATGACAGTTCAGTTGTTATCCTTTCTCATAGTTGCTAGGTTTTACTTACTTATTTATTTATTTATTTATTTATTTATTTATTTATTTATTTATTCATTCATTCACTTTTTGAAAAATATAACTCAATAAAATAAGTTAAAATAAACTGCTATCTTAAAGTTGTACAAAATAAACTACCAGAAGGAAATGTGTCTAACAAATGCACACGAATCAGTACCTGCTTGTTCACAAACTCAGGAATCCCATAAAAACACTAAACCAGAAACTGTAACATAAACACAGAGGCCCTGTAGTATGGACGGGGTCTGTGCGTACTTCTTCAGTGTGAGTTGCTATGAGATTGGTTGGTGTTGATTTAGAGGCCTTGTTTCTTTTGTGTCCTCTCCCCCTCTTGCTCTTACCTTCCTTCTGCCTCCTCTTCAGCAGGTTTCTCTGAACTCTGAGGAGAGAGATCTGACAGAGGCATCTCCTTTAGGACTGCGTGTCTCAAATTCTCTCACTCGCTGCCTAATGTCTGAGCTCTATATTTGTTCTCATCTTCTGCAAAAGGCAGGGTCTTTAACTAAGCCTGAACAATGAATGTCATAGAATATCATTAGGGGTTATTTAATCACTATATGTTGTATTTTTTTTAAAAAATTTTTTTTATTTATTACATCACTACTGGTTTCCCTTCCCTTCCCTTCCCTCCCCCCTAGCCTCTTCTCTTGTCCTTGTTCTCTTCCCCTCAGAGAAGAGCAGGCCTCCCAGGGGCATCAACCAAACACCACATAACAAGTTGTAATAAGACCAGGCATATGCCATCACATCAAGGCCAGACAAATTGATCCAGTAGGAGGAAAAGGGTTCCATAAGAAGACAGATGGGTCAGGAACAGCCTCACTCGCATTGCTAGAATTCCTAGAAGAATACCAAGCTACTTGGCTATAATGTATATACAGAAAACCTAGGTTACACCTGTCCAGGCTTTGTGATCTTTGCTAGTTTTCATGAATCCCAGTCAATTGATTCTGTGGATCATGTTCTCCTAGTAAATCCCTGAGACTTCTGGTTCCCCTGTTCCTTTCTCCCTTCTCAACAGGGCTTCATAAGTTCTGCCTAATGTTAGGCTGTGGAAGTCTGCACAGATTCCCTGAAATTGTTGGATGATGTCTCGCTGGTGTGTTTGATGTAGATTTTGCTAGGCTCCAGTCCCAGAACACAATGCAGGCAGGAACGCTTGTGGCAGAAGGTATTGTGGCTTTGGTTGGCATCTTAAGCCCTTCATTTGCACCCTTGCCTGGTTACAAAAGATGGCCAGTTCAGACACAGTGTCCCACCAATACTAGGATACATTGCTAGTTTTGTGGGTTTTTTGCAGTTTTCATTACACAAGGTTTTCACCCCACAGGTTTTAACCTCAAAATGTTGCCAATTTCAATAAATTATCCCAGCATTTTCTTCCTCATCCCAATTTTATCCCTCCTGTTCCCAACCCCAATACCAATCATCTCTAGTCTACCTGCAAAATTTTTATATTTCCCCTTCCCTGAGAGATCCATATACCTCCTTAAGCCTTCCTTACGTCTATGTCTTTGATTGGATTCTGTTGTTCAGCATGTCTCTTTTATGCCAATACCATACAGTTTTTATTATGACAATTTTTTAGACCAGTATCATTTGATTTTACCCTGGGTCACTGGGCTGTAGTCTCAGTTTCTTGGTCACATAAGTCATATCCTTGATGGGTTCCATCTCATGGACTGTGCTTTAAGTCAAAACGGATTTACTGGTTGGTTATTCCACAGGTTTCATTCCACCATTGACCTATCATATCTTGCAGGCAGGATACCACTCTAGATAAACGATTTCTGACTGGGTTGGCAATTAGCTCTTTTAATAGTGTACAGAACATTTTCCTATATTTAAGATTGTGGAAAATAGGGGTTAAGGGTCTCTATGCAAGTACTTGATGGGCATTAGCATGCCCAGTGTGTGTGTATGTGTGTGTGTGTGTGTGTGTGTGTGTGTGTGTGTGTGTGTGTGTGTGTGTGTTAGCAATAGGGTGTTGCTATACTTTGTGGAGAATGACCTGTCCTGGCAACAGCCTCAGTAAACTAGGATCCTTGTGGAATCCTGTTGGCTAACAACTCAAATAGGTATAACTCAATTGCTGCACTGGAAGCATCATTTGGTGACAAGAGATGGACAGTTGGGTCCCTGCCTGTCTCCTGCAATGTTTCACAATTCCTTTTAGTTCACATTCATAGATTCGTATATTTTAGGAATTCTGCTAAATGTACTTTAAGAGAAAAAATCTATCAGTAAAGCTTTTTATGAGCTTAAATATCTATACAATATAATTTATAAAACATCAAAGAAAGAAGTTGAAATCACTAGAAGAAGCAGAGATATCCCATTTCTGAGCATGAATAAAATTAGCAGCATAAAAAATGGTAATACCATCACTTTAATTACAGATGATGTGATAATATACATAAGTGACTGAAAAAATTCCATAAGGAAGGACTTTTAGTTAATTAACCCTTGCAGCAAAGTAGAGCAAAATGAACTCACAAAAATCAGTAGCCACCTTATATACAAACAAGTGGTCTAAGAAATAAATCAGCAAAAACTGAATTTTAAATGGCTCAATAATATAAAACTTTTTGTAATACCGCTATACAAGCAATTGAAAAACTTGTATAATAAAAGATTAAAAGATTTAAGTCATTGAAGAAGATATGAGAAGATGAAACTGTCTCCCATGCTCATGGATCAGTAGGATTAACATAATAAAAGCAATCTACATATTAAATATGATTCATAATTGAAACACAATTCTTCATAGATCTTGAGAGAACAGTCCTCAGCTTCACATGGAAACAGATACATTTACACACCACAGGGTAGCAAAAAATAATTCTGAATAACAAAAGAACTTCTTTGCGGTATCACTGTCAATTGACTCAAATATTACAACAAAGCTACAGAAATAAAACAGCGTAATGTTGGCAAAAAGACACCTACAGTTCAACCAAATCTCACTCCAGTAACAAATATAAATTCACACACCTATAGAAACTTGATATTTGGTAAAGAGAACTGAAATATGCATTGGAAAGAGGACAGCATCCTCAAACAAAATAAAATCAGCGGGCAAACTGGATAGCTGAAGTTAGAAGATTCCTGCTAGATTGTTTTATAAGAGGCTACATAAAACTCAGCTCTAGGTGGATCAAGGACAGCAGCAGCGACAACAAAAACAAACAAACAAACAAACAAACAAACAAACAAATATAGCTACATAGACCCAACTCTGGCACAGGAGATGACTTACTGAATAGAACAATGTTAGCACATGCAGTAAGATCAACAATTAACATATTGGACCTCCTGAAACAGAGAAGCTTCCTTCGTTGAACAAAGTTGCAGCTTACAAGGATGAGAAAAGATTTTTAGCAACTCCACATGTAATAAAGGGTTAGTATCCAAAATATCAAAGAACTCGAGAAAATAAATAGCAAGAAAACATAAATGAGATACAGATCTATATAGACAATTATCAACAGAAGGAAGCCGTGGCAGAATGACACAGTAATGTTCAACATCTATAGCCATGAGGAAAATACAAAACAAAACGACTTTTAGATTTTATAGCAAACCCTTCAGACTGGTTAGGATCAACAAAAATGGTATCAGCTCACGGTGGTGAGAATGTTGATTAAGAATGACACTCAACTCTCATTGAGAAATGTGGTTGGAACCAATTTATGGTTTATGCTTTGTAAACAAGGAAGTCATCAATTTTTTGTTAGTGCTGTACCTGTCAAAGCAGACAATGCAACAGACACATGGTAAAATTAACAGAACCCCAGAATGTTACTGATATGAAACAAAAGACATAAAGAGTTAGTGCTATATCCAGAACAGCATGAGTCCATGACTTTCCTGTTGACTCAGGTAAATATACCTGAGTTTTGAAATTATTTGAGCCTAATGATTTAACATATTGAACCTGAAAACAATTCAGAGACTGTTAATATCATTTGTGGCATGAATGATGGCTTGCTTCATCCTCCTGTTCACACTTTAGAATGAGGTTTTAAAGGATATAAGGGAATAGAAAGTTCTATGTAATTCAATCAGAAGAATATCAGTGTTTCAATATTTACACTTTCTCCATTTGACCTCTTTAATGAATTGATCATGCTATGAAAGCAATACATAGATCTTATTCAAGTGTCTTTACAACCTCGCTACTTGAAATAAAGTGTGTCATTGTCATGGCCGTATCTTTATAAAAGCCAGAAAATATTTATTTAGTTGTGTTAAAAGGCTAGGGGTTCAGTTTAACAGTATTAATTGCTGACAATTAACTTTAAACATTGATTTCATAACTAATAACATTTAAAAGAATTGTTATTTATGATATTTAATTGTCTAAGTAATATAGCTCATTAATAGTACTATTTGTTTAAATTTTAATTAGTAGAAATATAACAGTTGGATATTTCTATAATTTTCATGTAATATAAGTTACCTAATTTTTCAGTCAGAGTCACCATATAGTAGAAATCTGGACTTGTCTATATGTATTATAATATGAGAGAGATTAAACATGTATTATTTCCTGAGCAAGAGTAAATAATAAAGCTTGATAACATTTGAAAAAGAAATGAGACAGGAGAGAACCTTGTGATTCTGACCAAGTTAATTAATAAGCAGTTATCTTATTACTCCATATTTCTAAATTTACAAATCAGTGTTGAAAAGTGTGAAGGTAATATGCAGAAGTGTCTTTATCAAGGGAAATAGGGATGTAATGGTTCAGAGCATGTAAGAGCAATATTTAGGTTATAGAGTTTAGAGGAAAAAGGGAGGGATTAGCGTGAGAAGGTTTCCATTTTCTACAATATACCAAGCACATGAATGGTTTGCAAGCATTGGTGGGATCACTTCTGCCTCATAAATACTAAAATTATTAGAAAATCTATTGTCATTATCTAACTTTACATTCATTAAATATGAACCGTTTTAGAACAGTAAATTCTAAAATAGTTTTCTTTAAATCCTCTAACTAGTTAAAACAGGATTAGCCGTGTTTCACTGTAGTTTCATACAAAATTATTGTGGAAGGGGATAAATTGTATGTTTCAATGCACTGAAAGTAGAGATATAAAACATGAGTATGAATTGATGAACTATCTTTGTTCGCTATTAAATGGTTGTATTTCCAATGGAGATTTGCTACAAATTACTGGAAACTCAGCCAACTGTGACTTTTTAAATTACCTATCTAATATCCTTAGCTCATTGGGCCACATTCTGCCCTTTATATTACCTTGGGCCTCAAATCCAAAGTTGACTTTCTTCCAACAGTGCTCATATCGTAGATAATCATAATCATTTTTATCATTTGCTAAAGTCAATAAATAATGCAAGTTTCTACTTCAAGACTATCTACCTTACCATTTCTAATCAGTTACAGAATCATTTTTACTTTAATTCTAATATCTTTCTTTAATTCTAATATCTAATCTTCTAATATCTTTCACCCCTTTGTCTCTTAACAGAATCATAATACTAGCAACTGTGCTCTCCTCTTAGATTTCTGCAATCAACTCTTAAGTGATATTCTTATGGCTAATCATGTCACACTTAAAATTAATTTTACACTCCATAATAACCACTGTTTGACATTTCAGACCTTTGAATTTAACTTGCAGATATTCCCATGTTCTGACACAAGTTTTCCATGACTTCGGAAGTTCTTTCAACTCCAGTGTTTTCCTGTGCCTTCACCCCACCATTGATTCCTTACTCTTCTTTCAGTTAAAAATAATCTCAGAGAGTATGTGCAAATTTGAAACAACATAAGCAAACACTTTATTACAGTATTTTATTCCACAAAAGCATATTTTAAAGACACAATGTTCATTAGACCATATCTTGAGTCTGTAAAGAAAAATTCCATCTTTAAACAAATTTGTCTTCAGTTACAACAAGCTAGGTTAGTGGCTTGTAAATGTAAACTGAAGCGAGTTCCTTCATGGACTACTAACTTAATTTAAAGGGAGGCCTAAGTTTGGATTACCATGGTGAAGAACAGCACTATAGGTAGCAAGAGGCACAGACTCGACTTCCTTGCCATGAAAATCCTTACTGATCCTGTGACACAAGTATTAAGGTAAAACTGACGGAGTCAAAGCCCATCAAAGTGTCTCCCAGCTCTGACAGTGCATCTTTATATGTTTGCAAAAGGATTAACAATCCCTCCAACACCCTTATCTTACAGCTCCACCAACAGCTTTGCGTTCCCTACTTTGCTTCAGACAATGGCATCGATACAAGTTTAATCGACTTATCCACTTACCAAATTGTAGGTGGTTCAGAACCTTCTATTTCTAGGTAATCATATTTTTCTTCCATTTGGAAATCAGTAAATATCAGGGAAATCGTGTCTCCTGGCTCTGCTACAATAGTCCATGTGCAGTCTGCATTGTTATGGTATTCATTAGGAAATCCCGGACTGGATATGATGCCACTGGATCCTCTCATTGTTCCCCCACAAGCATCTTCAGCTGTTAAAATCAATAAGAATGTATTAAAATCTAATTGTTAAGGCAAATCTTACTGAGTAAATTCAATATTTATATATTAAAATAACAATCCAAATATTGTGATACCCAATAAGTCTATGAGAAGTCTTTCTGCTTCATGTATAAATATGAACCACATATTGACAATTTACAAGTACTGTTTGAAATATAAATGAACATAAGTAGAAAAGAAGTACACTTCAAGATTAAAGCTCAGTATAATAAAATGCAGAACTTTTTCATGTTTATATTAAGAAGTCAGTAATGTTAAAAAACTCTGTTTCCTAAAGTTACCAAATGAGAAACATTTAATCATTTCACAAACTCTTGTTGATTGTGGAATGTCTTTACTTTTAATGTCTTCATTCATAAAGATATGATTGAAAAGATAATATAATATAATTTGCCAATGTAATATTTCAAATGCTACTGAACAATGCTGATAGGGACACAATTGAAATTAAGTTATGTATTACATACCCAGAATATTTTAATTAAATTATATACCTCATAAATTCCTAGGAATATAAATCCATAATTCAGTGAACATATTTTACAGTACACATGAATATATGCACGCATATACATATAAATATTCATCTATACACAGATGTACAATATATATAATTTTTCAGCAAAATTTAAACATTGAACTATATTTCTGATTTGTAAATAAAACTTCATAAAGATTCTATACTCACTGGTAGTGTAAAATATGAGAGTGTTTACATGAGCAACTGTGCTAATATGAGATTATAAGAGCAAAAATTGTTTTTATCTAAAGGAATTGAACTTAGAATATTTACCCATCATAACAGTGTTTAGGCAAATCAAGTTAATAGGTTACAAATTTGCTTGTGCAATAAACTACATCATGATTTATGTTGCTGCTTTGACCAACTCAGGGAATTCCTTTAATATAAGTCATTTGAGGAAATGATTGTTTCTATAATACCCAATTATAAGTTGATGAAATGGAGCATCCTCAGAACATCAATGAATATAGAAGAAATATTGTTTTACTTAACTCCATAATGGACAGGGAGTCACATCTTGTTGTTAATGGGAACAACATCATTACTATCTTGTATGAATAAAATTGCATTGGCATTTTCTGCCTTGTTATACTGCATAAATAAATGAGTATTTAGCAGCATAATTTATAACCCAAAGCATAAATACATCTTACAAAAGACATGTTTCCCTTACCTCACAAACACTTGCTACACATTGATACATAGTTTTGTCATTATTTTATAGTGTCTCAAGTTTTTATGTGTTGTTGCTATTTTTAGAGATTATATTAAAATTACATAATATCGTCTTCACATTCTTTCCTCCAAAACTCCTCACACTCCCCTCAAATGAGAAAGAATTAGAGGTCTTGTCTTCTCCTTGTGCCATATTGCTCTACCTTTTCCTTATCAAAACATATATAAAAAATTAGGGAAACATATGCAACAAAAAGTATGGAAAAAAACTCCATGATTTTGAAAGGGGGCACGAATGAAGATATTAGAAGATTTGTGGAAGGGAAGGGGGAAGTGTAATTATAGTATAACCCACCCTCCAAAAACAAAAAAAGGGATTTTTCTTCAGAAACTCTAGATGGGCAGAAAATTGAATGCATATTTGTAAAATAGTTTATATAGAATGTAATACATCAGTCATGTATTTGAAGTATTTACTGCTATTTACTAAACACAAGGAGGAACAAGGAAAAAATGCAGCTGTAATACTGATCAAAAGTCACTACCAGCTTTGATCCCTTAGTTTAATCCATCTTGCAATAAGGTAAGCACAAATGAAATAAGAATGCTGTATCATATTTCTGTAAATAATTAGAGCAGTAGTAACAGTGGCAGTAATAATAGTAGTAGTGTTTTTCCTAATTTCCTGCTTGCTAAAGATAAACTATCTGTGTGCATTACAGTATATTAAATATTGAATCTCTGTATTTTCAAAAGATAAATTTGATATTTATAGCCATGTTGGAAAAATATTATCAAAGCAAATTAAAATAGTCTTGGGAGATTGTTACCAAGGTGGTAATGGCTCAATTTATTCTAACACCATTAGTCATAATTTTTAAAGTAGATTAAAATTTTATGTATGCAATATAATTTTACATGCATAAAAATATGCATGAGCCACAGGTGGGGAAACAAAATATTAAGTATCTCTTCAAAGTCTGTGCTATAGAATGTGGAGAAAATATCAATTCAGCCATTGGAATTAGCTAAAGAAATGAAGACTTTAAAGAAACAGAAAAACAAGACTATTTTTAATTTTGGATTTTTGGCTATTACAATTATCTGAAAAAAACTTTTCTAATTTTTATTAATTAAATTATGAAGTTTTTATTTGATACTACTATTATAATGTAAATCTGTTTTGAAAGAACACTTATTCCAATACTATTGAATGA
The DNA here is from genome assembly GCF_021556685.1 of Rattus norvegicus. Lineage (NCBI taxonomy): Eukaryota > Metazoa > Chordata > Mammalia > Rodentia > Muridae > Rattus > Rattus norvegicus. The sequence goes on from NC_141540.1 coordinate 89,373,421, forward strand.
AGTTTATGTTTGTGAATTATTTTGTTAGGAATAGGCAAATGGATGGAACTAGAAAATATCATCCTCAATGAGGTAACACAATCACAAAGAAAACCACACATGCTATGTGCTCACTGATAAGTGAATATTAGCCCCAAAGCTTGGAATATCCGGGATACAATCTACAGACCAAATGAAGCTCAAGAAGGATGACTAAAGTGTGGATGTGTCAGTCCTTCTTAGAAGGGGGAACAAAAATATTCATAGAGGAGATATAGAGACAAAATTTGGAGCAGAGACTGAAGAAATGGCCATTCAGAGCCTGCCCCACCTGGGGATCCAGCCCACATACATACAGCCACCAAATCCAGACAATATGGCTGATGCCCAGAAGTGCATGCTGGGAGCCTGATACAGCTCTCTTCTGAGAGACTCTGCCAGAGAATGACAAATACAGAGATAGATACTCGCAGCCAACCACTGAATTGAAAGTGGTAAAGGATTGAAGGAGCTGAAGGGGTTTTCAACCCCATAAGAACAACAATACCAACCAACCAGAGCTCCCAGGGGCTAAACCTCCATTCAAAGTGTACACATGGACAGACCCATGGCTCCAACTGCATATATAGCAGGGTATGGCCATGTTGGGCACCAATGGGAGGAGAATTCCTTGGTCCTCCCAAGGCTGGACCCCCCCAGTGCAAGGGAATGTAGGGGCAGGGAGGCATGAAAGGGTGGGTCAATGGGTGGGCAGACACTCTCATTGAAGAAGGGGAATGGGGAATGGGATAGGGCATTTATGGATTAGAAACTGGGAAAAGGGATAACATCGAAAATGTAAATTTAAAAACTCCAACAAAAATGTTTAAAATAATTGAAAATCAAAATTAAAATATAAAATTAAAAAAAGAATATAAATCTCGATATGGCAAGCAGGATGCAAAGCACCTAAAATTAGTTACAATTTAAAAGAAAGGTATTCAATTTATTTCACTATATTTTTCTTGTGTGCTTTTACCTGAAATTAAATTTTTATTTGTTTTTAATCTCTACAACACCCATTTGATACTGAAAATTAGTGAACATTTTTTTTTCTTTTTCATGAGACCACGCAGTTCACTTAAGATAGGGCAAATCCTAGCTTCTCAGAAGCATTGCTATAAAGAAAAAAAAATCACTTCCAAAATCACCAGGAACAGTTGTGTGCAACACACCTTTTCAGATACCAGTTTCATACTGTGTTCTGCCCTGAGATGAGCTTCTTTTGAAATTGCTTAAAGTGGGTAATGGGTTACAGGAAATAGGACCGCTTGTTTCCAAAGAGAAATGAACTGAGGAATGAAGGAGACGCTGCAATTTCAGATCCTAAGCAAACAATTCAGTATCGGACTTAACATTGAGATACAGCTCTGTAAATCTCCTTTGCTAAGCCACAAACTCCCATTAGCAGTCAAGTGTAACTGATGTCTGGGAGTCTTTTCATTTCTCCCTATGATGGACACCTCTGTGGTGTTCTCTTAATTAGATTACCGAGGCATTGGCAATTATATACAGAAAATAGAGGCTGATTTTGTTATAATAGTACTTATAATTAATGACTTAGCTATATGAACCTTTTGTTTAAAGAGAAATCATTCATATAACAAGAAATTACAAAAAAACGACATTACCTACTGGATTGTTAGTTTTATATTCTATAATTTATAATAAACTATTTTACAACTTTTAAAAACCATAACTTTAAAACACTGAAGGCAAATTAAGTTTCACACAGTTTCCATTGTTCAATACTTCTATGAGTTAGGTTAATTTTTAATAACTAGATTATGAGCCATTGAGGTACAGTTGTACACATTCCCCAGACAACCCTCTTAAAGCATGATCCATATTCATCAATCTCTTATTTTCTGCCTATTATAGCCTTGAAAAACTCCTAATGCTAAATATTGGAGATATAAGTATTTAAAATTGGGTTAGTATTTATAACAGCTACCTTTTCCTAGATTGTAGATTCTGCAAAGGTGAAGACAGACTGTCGAATTGTTGTTGTTTTTATTATTGTTGTTGTTATTGTTGTTGTTGTTGTTTTAAGATACTGTCATTTTAATAAGGGTGGAAAATAGCAGGGGAGTCTACTTGTATTTGTTGAGCAAAGTTTGTAATGATTTAAGACATGTAATTATATAAATTGATTACCACAATGTATCCCAGTTTCTGAGCTACCCATGTCACCGAGCTAAGCAAGAATTTCAAAAATCCATAGCTATTTAAAAATATGAACCTAAAAGTGCTTTGATGTTAGATTTATCGTCTCTAAAATTGTGAGCCCTAATGGTGTAAAATTAAAAATGGCACAAACAAAAAAATTAAAATGCTATGAAAACAAATTATAACATAACAACAGTAGCTGCAAATAATGTTCTAAGGAAACAGGGTAGCCTGCTATAACATGAGCATAGTAGTCATATACTGTTGTCACAAAAGACTTTGGCTGGTGATTAGTACGAAAAATAAGCAAGAAAATAAAACTGGCAGTGACCCACAGCTGAAGTATCTGCCGTATCGTCTTCCTGTCTCAGCTTCATATGGGTTTTAATTGGTGCTAGAGTTTGTAGAAGATAGAACTTTGATGATTGGGGATTTTTATTGAAACAGCTTATAAGTAATTCACTCACGGTAGGAAATTGTTTGCTGATGTAGCTGACAAAAAAATCATCCACATTCCTAAAACATTGGTTCAAAAATAGTTAACATGAAGGAAATCCTGTCTTTGGTCTGTCACTATCCATTATCTGAAGATGTGAATTTTCAGATAGTAACAACATTCTAAATGATGAGCCCTGGAGAATCAGAAGAATGTCCTCGTATCAAGAGTCACATGAGAGACATTTACCTCTCTGAGCTGATGAAGGTGTAGATCAGATTGTGGATTTCAATCTCTTCCTTTCTATCTGCTTAAAACATCACATAACAAAGACAATAGAAGAGAAGGAAAACTAAAATGCAGTATTGAAAACAATCAACCCTGTCTTGAAATAAACCATAAGGGGGTCATTCTGGGAAGGTCTCAGGAAGAAAGAAATAGAGCTGAAGATAAAGCCTCTATTTTGAAGAGTACGTATCCAGAGCAGGATGCTGGTAGAAATACGAAGAGCAAAGACCACCTCCATGAAATCTCATGGGATGAGGAGAAGAGTATTAGAAATCGAGTCATAATAGTAAATGCAAGATGGTCCTGACACACAAACAGACATGTATACTTTTACAATGAAGTAAAAGTACAAATTCCTAACAGATCAAGGACCTCAATGTAAAACTTGAAACACCAAAACTGCTAGAAGATTAGGCATCCCCATATATGATACAGGTATAGAAAAGTTCTTTCTGAGTAGGAATTCATTTGCACTAGAATTAAGGCCAAAATTGCCATGTGAGACTTCATAAAACTAGTAAGCTTTTTAAGAGTGATCCTAACAGAGTTCTCAAAAGAAGAAATAAAAATGATGAGGAGATATGTTAAAGATATTCAGCATCCCTAAAAATTATGGAAATGAAAATAAAAACAACCTCGAGACTCCATCTTACCCTAATCAATATGATAAATATCAACAGAATATCCAAAACAAATGAGTGGGGGTTTGGGGAAATGAAAAATTGGTGATGATGAGGATGATGATGATGGTGGTGGTGGTGAGGATAATGACGATGATGACGACGAAGATGACAACAGTGAGGATAATAATAAGCTAAGAAGAAATCTACTATTTGACTCAGGTTTAGCACTCCTGGAATATGCCCAATGGACTTGACACCCTTGTGCAGAGATGCTTCTTCAACCATGTTCATTGTTGTGCTATTCTCAGTAGATAGAAAATCAAAAGGATCTAAATGTTCTTAAACCCAAAAACATACGATGAAAATGTGGTGCATATAGCCTATGAATACTGTACAGCTGTAAAGAAAATGAAATCATGAGTATGCATACAGCATATCATATTGTGTGAGCTACAATTGAGAAGGACAAATGTCACATATTCTCTCACATTTGAGGTTTCTAGCTGCAAATCATCTGATGTCAGTATCTAACCTTGAGTAGATGCAAAATCCAGGGAAGTACAAAGGGGAAATCGGGTGTGTCAGGGTAGATAAAGGGAAAATTAACAGGACAACAGGGTATAAGTGATGTGATTAGGAGAACTGGAAAATGGGAGATTTTCATTAGGGAAATGGAGATAAATACAGAAAAATGAGGAAATAGATTAAAGCACCAATAAGGATAGATCGAAAATTTATAATCTCTAATATTATAATATGTATATGCAAATGTATGTATACAGTATAAAATAAAATTGTATCATTTGGTCTGACAATGCTCCCTTCTATGCTCCATAAAATCTCTACCAATAACTTCAACACCAAACATGAAAAGGCCTCTTTTGAGTTGTTGATCAGAATTCTCCAAGAACTTCCCAAACATTATAGGGTATTGCTGTTGTCCTTGGTTTTCTCTCAGGGGTAGGTTATTTCAGAAGAAGGTAAGTCTTGATGGATAAAGACACCAGGTACTGACACCCAAGATACAGAGGACCTGATATGGATACGATCTAAAAAGTTTCTCAGTGTAGGGTAATGTAGGGGTTGAGGGGGAGGGAAGAGGAGGTGGATGGAGACGGGAATACCCTCATAGCAGCCTTATTTATAATAGTCTGGAGCTGGAAAGAACCCAGATGCCCTTCAACAGAGGAATGGATACAGAAAATGTGGTACATCTACACAATGGAATACTACTCAGCTATCAAAAACAATGACATTATGAAATTCATAGGCAAATGGATGGAACTGGAAAATATCATCCTGAGTGAGGTAACCCAATCACAGAAAAACACACATAGTATGCACTCATTGATAAGTGGTTATTAGCCCAAATGCTCTAATTTTCCTAGATGCACAAAACACATGAAACTCAAGGATGAACAAAATGCGAATGCTTCACTCCTTCTTTAAAAGCGGAACAAGAATTCCCTTGGGAGGGGATAGAGAGGCAAAGTTTAGAACAGAGACTGAAGGAACGCCCATTCAGAGCCTGCCCCACATGTGGCTCATACATATACAGCCACCAAACTAGATAAGATGGATGAAGCAAAGAAGTGCAGGCTGACAGGAACCAGCTGTAGATCTCTCCTGAGAGACACAGCCAGAATATGGCAAGTACATAAGTGAATGCCAGTAGCAAACCACTGAACTGAGAATGGGACCCCCGTTGAAGGAATCAGAGAAAGGACTGAAAGAGCTTGAAGGGGCTTGAGACCCCATATGAAAAACAATGTCAACCAACTAGAGCTTCCAGGGACTAAGCCACTACCCAAAGACTATAAGACCCAAAGACTGACCCTGGGCTCCAACTGCATAGGTAGCAATGAATAGCTTAGTAAGGGCACAAGTGGAAGGGGAAGTTCTTGGTCCTGCCAAGATTGAACTCCCAGTAAACGGGATTGAAGGAGGGAGGGCAGTAATGGGGGGAGGATGGGGAGGGGAACACCCATATAGAAGGGGAGGGGGAGAAGTTAGGGGGACGTCGGCCTGGAAACTGGGAAAGGGAATAGCAATTGAACTGTAAATAAGAAATACACAATTTAATAAAGATTGAGGAAAAAAATGGAAATATATCAAAACTTTGATATATACTGCAAATTTATTTCTGTCAATCAAAAATGTTAAAAAATAAAAAAATAAAAATAAAAATAACGAAGATCACTACTATGTAGCTTTTATAAGGCTAGAAGATGACACGCATGTTCCTGGGAGAGAAAAGTACTCAGCACTCAGACACATCTGTAACCTTGGCAGGCTAGAGTAACCACTGACTGGCAAGGTGTGCCCAGCGGTATTGCAGTGTATGAATGTTATGAATCAACCAACAATGTTTTACTGGAACTTGTTACTGTTGCTATTACTTGTGTTAAACAAAGTTCCTTCTAACTGTAGTGCCTCAGTTCCTCCTTCTAGATTCTTTCTTAATATACTTTTAAGAGTTAATATAAGTCATCATGCCTCTTGTTTTCTTGACAAATTATTTTTCATGTAAAATAATCTTTCTATCCATCTCTATAACAGTATCTTATCACATTTTCCTCAATCAAGCTATAATTATCTAGCAGTGTATTTATGTTATTTTTGTTGTTTTATCATTTAACATTGATGTATCAACACTATGGGGAACCAGAATATTGATGCCTAAGTATTAAAATAATAATGGTTTTATCTTAAGGCTCTAGAACAAAGTTAATATTTGATATATCTCTAAAGAATATATTATTTAAATATTTTTTTGGTTTCTCAACATGCTTATAAAATTTGAATGTCGCCAGAAGTTATACTTAAAAGTAAGTGTGGATGCTTCAGTCCTTCTTAGAAGGGGGAATGAAAATATTCATAGGAGGAAATACAGAGACAAAGTTTGTAGCAGACACTGAAGTAAAGGCCAGTCATAGACTGTCCCATGTGGGGGTGCAGCCCATATACATAGCACCACCAAACAGACAATATTGCTGATGCAAAGAAGTGCATGCTGATAGGAGCCTGATATAGCTGTCTCCTGAGAAGCTCTGCCAGAGCATGACAAATACAGAGGCTCATGCTCACAGCCAACCCTTGAACTGAGAACGGGGTCCACAGTGGAGGAGTTAAAGAAAGGATTGAAGGAGCTGAAATGGTTTGCAACCCCATAAGAACAATACCAAGCAACCAGAGCTCCCAGGAACTAAACCACCATCCAAAGAGACCCATGGCTCCAACTGCATGTGTAGCAGAGGATGGCCTTGTTGGGCACCAATGGAAGGAAAAGCTGTTGGTTCTGCCACGGCTGGACCCCAGTGTAGGGGAATGTCAGGACGGTGAGGCAGGAAGGGGTGAGTGGGCAACACCCTCATAGCAAGGGAAGGGAAGATGGGATGATGAGATCAGGGGTTTATGGATGGGAAACCAGGAAAGGGAAAGGGGATAACACTTGAAACATAAGTAATAAATATTCCAATTAAATAAAAGTGAGTGCCCTAGAACAATAAAATCTAGTATTTTTTATTAGTCACCTGAAACTTCTCTATTGGTTTCTGACTTTTCAAATCATCCTAATTTCATCGTGAAAGTTTATGGACTGCAGTTTTACCAGCAGTTTCTTAGTTACACATTTTTTGTCTTGTGGGTATTACAGGAATCTTATTTTTGTTGGTGCAAAGAGTTTCCTTTGAAGTGTTGACACAATTGACTTGTTACTCCCTCTGGCAAAATTGTCCCAGCAGGGGATGGAGATGGTACTGTCAGCCTCCAACATTTCATTTTTTCTTGCCATCTATACCAGTTAAATGACAGGTTCATTGCTGCTTCTTGTTTCTCATTTTCTGCTACAGAATAGAGTAGTAAGAAGATAATAGAGAGGGAGGAAACAAGTAGGAAATTCTTGTCCATGAGAGGCCCCATGAGAAACACCAAATATTAGGCAACTAACAAAATTTGAAGAATTCTACAGTGCCTGCTTGCTTAAATGTTGGTGTCTCCTCGGTCTGTTTCTGAAATTTGTGTTTTTAAGAATCAGTTTGTTTGGGGAACACTTTTATCCGGGTGAAATCCAGAAGAAATTATATTGCTACATTTGTGTACTAAAAGATGTTATTCCCTGTAATTAAACAAGATAATCAAAATGGCTAAAGATGCAGATTTCTCAAATGTGGATCAAGATACAATGTCTAGAATGTGTTTAAATAGCACCTTATATACTATAATTATGCAAAGTCTTCAGACATTGACTTAAGATGGAAAATGAGTGAGACCATCCAATTCAATGTAGAAATAGCTTTAAGAGAAAAGCAGAATAAAATAAGACAAACACCTTTCTTACTTCACAGGAAAGAAAACTGAGAGAAAGAACAGCTTAAAATTTTTTAAATGTATCAAATTAATAGTGTCAGGCCCAAGGAGTGGGGAAGTCTGGTGGAGTGGGGGGATCGGGGGAAATCCTCTTGGAGATGAGTGTGGGGGGAGAAGTGTGGGTTGTGGAAAAGTCAGAGGGTAGACACCAGAGAGGGATATAATCTGGACTGTAAAAAATATTAAATAAAATTAAAAGAAAAAAATTCAGATGTGCTTAAGTCAAGAACATAAAAATATGTATCAAATTAAAAGAACTTCATTTAAAGAATAACCAAAATCGAAGAGCACACTACAGCTAAGTATTTTAAAAGTGAGAAAGAATCAAGAAAAAGGCACATACCCAATAGGAAAAATGACAAACCCAAAAGAACATACAAAGTAATACATATAACCATGAACGTAGAGAAAATCGAACATCTTTTGTGATTTTTTTCCAAAGTTCCTTCTTACTAGATCAAAACCCACAATGCAGTAACTGCAAGTATTGTTGAAATTCTAGCCAAAGTGCTTCTGTTCTTTTCTTAGAATTATATATTACATTTCAAATGTGTTCCATTGGTAGATTATAGTAAAACCAGTGACTTAAGAACCTTCAATATTTCTTTTGATTTCTTCTATTATTGTAAATTTTGTGTTGGTAAATGGATACTAATGAAGATAAATTAAATCTTCATTCTTTTACTCAATAATTGACATATGATATTTAAAGCAGTACATGAGTAAAATACTCTTACTAATATTTTTAAATGAATTGAGAAAACACCCATCTAAAATTATAACATAGGCTGAAGTCCGTCTGTGAAACAGTTGCCTTGAAGTGAGGACCTGTGCTTTACTCCAGCACAATCATGTGAGAAGCCCGATATCCAGATATCTAGCTTGGGTTTGCAATCTCATTCCTGCAGGGTAGAGACAAGTGTACACTTGGGCTTCCCGGGCTATTGTATAGGAGCGCTCTAAACCAATAAGAGGACTTGCCTGAGAGCCTCAGCACAGTAAGCAGATAATGACTTAGAATCCAAACCACAACTCTCATCTGCTTTCCACATGCACACACACACATGTACCTGTCCAGGTGCCTTTACCTTCACAGACATGCATGTCCACATAAAGAGACAACATTTATAAACCAGAATATATTTAAGATACACCCTACAAAGTGAGTTTAAGACAATAAGCCTATAGTGGATTCATTTGTTTGTAGTAAAGCTTCAAAATAAAGCAGAAACTATTTCATATGCTTAAGAATATTTAAATGCTAAGATTAAAAGATGGCAGTGTTATCAGTTTTCAGGAAGATGCCTATATCAACCTATTCAATGCCTAGGAACATCACGTAAAGGCAGTGTAGGGGAGTAAGAAGCAGAGGTGTGAAGCACAAAGATACCTCCTGCTATCTAATACCTACTGCAACCACGAATCACTGCCAAATACGGACAACTGTAAGAGTAGAACTTACAACATTTAACTCTGTGTGAGTGAAGAAACAATGAGTCCCCTACTATCCCTGAGAATGTCTAATGGAAATTAATACTTTCTGAGTATGTCATCATTTTAATCAGTGAGATAGCCACAAGTATGTCTAGGACCGCCTACCAGTGAATATGTTAACCACTTGAATGAATTTGCATGGGCCAGAAAGGAAGACTTACTAGGAAAAGGAAGGGTTTCTGTGAGAGAGGAAGAGGGATGGAAGAAGTTACTGGGTATAAAAGAACCTAAAATTCAATATATATATTTTTAAACTGTTAAATAAAGGATATGGAATTGTGCACAAAGAGACATAAAAACAATGCAGTCTTGAAAGCTCGGCATTGTGAACAGTGGCAAGATTATAGAGCCACCACGACAATGAACCTTCTTTCCCTCACCTCCACCTTTGCACAGTAGAGATTCATACCAAAACTTTCTGTATCCAAAACACATTTATCAAAAGCTGTAGCTGATCAGTGGCCCAGTTTTAAACTTTGGTTTGCCTGTGGTTCATGCAGGATGCTGCCACCCGGAATTTATCTGGGTCACCTTTTTGGATAGCATGTGCACAGGGAATGCAAACTTATCTTTATGGAGCCCAGAGCCAATTATACTAAGAAAGGAAACCCAAAGTCAAATGTAAATGGGTTCTGGAGAACCAGCCCTTGTGTATAATGTTTCCTGTTGGCATGATGAATGAAACTTTGGCTGTGCGGTCATGTTAAAAATGAACAGGGATAAAGAACACCCACAATTACATTTGGATTTTCAGAAGCAGCAATGCTGAAGTTTTTCTAAATGGTTAATTTTAGCATTCATCCAAATGTCAGTGAGCCAGTTAGTGAGGTGAAACTACACTTTAAATGATGTCCAAAGGCTTTTTTTATACAGTGTTAACATTTGCATAAAACCAGCCATTCTGTGCCTTATGTTTCCAAATCAATTTAGCTTTGTGTGCTAATATTTTACTAGAGCCCTGCAGATAAAGAGGCATGCAGGTCAGCCATGTGTGCCGCTTAATCCCCAAAGGAAGTCTTCACACTAACGGGCAAAAGATTGACACCAGACAAGATTAGCAAAAGAATTAGTTATGCACAATCGACTGTGTTAAATATTGCGAAGGGTGTGTGCATCTGCTAGTCTTGTACTTCAAGAAAAGCCTGTCTGGATGGAGTGTTAATACCTCTAGCATTTTACTGTGTGCATCTGAGTGTACTATTTTTTAATGTGATAGATTTATTAGATGTAACTAACATTGGCACAGTGCATGCTAGTAATAAGGCGAGCATGTAAGCATACAATGATCCTTGCTATTTAATCTCAGATTTAAAGAGAAAAACATGACAGTTAAGCCTCGGTCTCAATCTCGCAATATGTAGTTAAGTAGGTTTATAGTCTAACCTTGAAAATGATAGGTGGTACTGAAAAACCAAACCAAGCAAATGACAAGCAAAAACACTCATGTAGTAAATATTTTCTTTAAAATATTTATTATCTAAAATTGCTGATTTAAAAAAATAGCATAGATTTACTACTCAAGCTTATAGCTTCAGGCCAGGGAGAATTGCAGAAGGGACATCAAGGCCAGACCAATGTAGGCTGCATGGTGAGTGCTAGGCTTACTGTGGGTAGAGAAGACACGCTCTTCAGTAGCGTAGATTTTTATTATTATTATTATTATTATTATTATTATTATTAGTTTTAGCCAAAACTTTACAAAACTGTAGAGATAATTAAAGCTCTAGTTTGGAGGAAAAGGTGAAATTATTCAAAGTTTTAAAGAGCATTCTGACAAATACAGAGGAAGATACTTGCAGCCAACCACTGGACTGAGAACGGGGTCACCAGTGGAGTTAAAGGACTGAAGGAGCTGAAGGGGATTGCAAAACAACAATATCAACGAACCAGCCACCCCAGAGCTTCCAGGGAATATACTACCAACCAAAGAGTACACATAGAGCTACCAGTGGCTCCAGCAACATATGTAGCAGAGGATGGCCTTGTTGGGCGTCAAGGGGAGGAGAGGCCCTTGGTCCCGTGAAGACTCAATGCCCCAGTGAAGGCTCAATGCCCCAGTGTAGGGGAATGTCAAGGCAGGGTGGTGAGAGGGAGTAGGTGACAGGGTGAGGGAGCACTTTTATAGAAGCAGGGGGAGGGAAATGGGACAAGGAGTCTCTGAGGGGAAACCAGGGAAGGGAATAACATTTGAACTATAAATACATAAATTATCCAATTTCATAAAAACGCCACAATTACAGCCAGACTTTACATAGAGAGAAAGTCTAAATTGGAGATCTCCATTTGTTTGCTCAGGGAGCCCAGCAAATGAAGGGAGGAAAGATTGTAGGAGCCAAAGGGGACTGAGGATTTCAGGGGTACACCACCAGCTGAATCAACCAAGCAAGGCTCAGATGGGCTTAAAGAGACTGAAGCAGCAAGCCCAGAGTTTGCATGAGTGTAGATCGTGTCAGGTCCTCTGTGTGCATCTCAGAGCTGATAGCTTGGTGTTTCTGTGGGTGTCTCTGACTCCTTTCCTTGATCTTGGGAATATTTTTCTCTTATTGGGATGCCTTGTCTTATGGTAACTTATGTCATATTTCACTCATATCTTCTGGAAACTTTCTCTTTTATAAAGGGAAATGGAAAGAGACAATGGATCTGGGGAGAGAGGAGGTGTTGGGAGCTGTAAGAGAAGGAGAGAGGGAAACGTGTGATCAGGATATTATATAGGAGAAGAATTCATTTTCATTTTTTAAAAGAGGGTAAAATAAAGAAAAAAAGAAGTATAAGAAGTCACTGTCGTTATTACCTTTTCATATACCCCTAATGTCATCTGATATTTCAAATTTGAATCTGGTTATTTGATAATTTGTGCTACTATTAAAACATAATAAATGAACAAGTAATAAAAATATACGAAGAGAAACTAGTCGTTTTGTGCTTAGAACATCTCTTTCCCTTCTTAGATCCATGAGGAAGCAAATCATTCCAACAGAGATACTTATGCCAATTATGTGATTTCCTTCTTGAGACATCATTTCCTTCTCCACTTGAAATCTACAGGCACCAAACTAATTGCAGCATCCACTGGTTCTAGAAGCTTCATTGATTGAGTATATGCCAGTGTTAGACATTGTATTTTCACTTTGTAATTATAGTCTTACCCACATGCTATTTCACAATTTACAGATTTCTGCTATACCACAGGAAATTCTTTTTATAAAAAAAAATCAAGATCCAGCTAAACTGTGTAACAATGCGTGATTTCCAATGCATTGTCTTACTCCAAAGACATCATCCATAGAGTCCCACGAATGTCTTTACTTTATCTGACATATGGTAATCAAGCCTAAACATGCAATTATAGTTGATAACCAGCTGTAGCAATTAAGGTTTCTGATGACATAATGATGCGACAACCTTCAGGTATTCCAGTCTAATCACACAAGTCCTCAAAAATGGAGGAAAGAAGGAAGAGATAGGGAGACAGAGGCAGAAAGATGCAACACTTTTTGCTAGGAAGATAAAAGAAAGGGGTGAAACCCTAAGAGACTGCAAGCAGCCTCTGGATTCCAGAAAAGGAAAGGGTAGAGTTTATTTACAACAGAACCCAGAAGGACTCCAGTCCTCTCAGCATCAAAACCACAGTGCACTGAGAACTGCACTAGTAGAGCACCTGCGCTACAAGCCATAAGGTACACTTTGCTGTTTTAAAACACTATGTCTGTGGTCACTTATAAAAGTGGCAATGTAAAGTTAATGAAAAAAGATTTTAGCAACAATTACTAATATCTGAGTAACTTTTAAATCTCAACATTGCTAACCAGTAGGGAGATCCGTCATGTCCCTTAGAGTTCATTGGTTCATAGCCCACACATAGACTTCTCGACCATCACTATAATTATTGAGGCAGATTGAGCCCTACTTAGTGAAGTTTCATGTTACTTATATAGGAAATACAAATGTATAGTTGAAGAATAATCACAAGTTTATAATTAGTAGTATTTATAGGTAGTAGCAAGTTTTATTTCTATGTAATATTATGTAAAAAGATCTTTAAGCATGTAGCTTCTTTATTAAATAAGCTTAATAAAATATTTACCATCAGATCAACATAGGCATAGATGACAGTTGTGTATTTTTATTTTATATTTTATGATAATGATTATTGTAATGATTGTATTAATAATATTTAATATCAAATTAATAAATATTCTGACAATTTGCTTGTGGGACAAACCTGGTCTTTGGCTGTTTATTATGAATAAAGCATTATTGGAATTTGGCCATATCTACTTATTATATGTTGTCTCTTGCTGTCTTTGAACTATGACTTGAAAAGTTTACAGATTTTACCTACTTTAAGTTTTACAAATATACAGTAGTTAACACCTGGATCTTTATCAAAATTTATCTGTCACTGAGTAAACTACAAAAAACAAATTGAACTTTATATATAGCTTTTAAGATACTAAAGTGAGGTGGTTCTCAGTGTTTCTACATATATATTCCTAAATGAATTATAAGTATAAATTAACTGTAAGGCATAGTATCGTGATTCGTTTCCTCCTCGTTTTTCTGCCTACTCTCCAGAATAAAAGCTCCAATCCTGTGGTTCTTATCCCAAGTAAAAAGCATTTAGATGTAGTGCTGTGCTCTCTGGGTGGCTAGGAAAGGCTTTAGCCTGGATTATGCTGAAACTTTCACTCCCTGCTTTACTGGATAGAAACTTGACCTGGCTTGCCTAGAATCCCAATCTGCCTCTTACACCAAATCCATTTTGATAAGAATGTACAAAAGCATCTCCATACTTAAATGTACCCACATCACCTTACTCTTTTGAGAGTCTGCCTTGTGAGCAATTTCACCGCCTTTTCATGGAGGCAACAGTCTAGGCTGGACAGTCTATTCGTGTGTAACAAACATGTCAGAAACTCACCCTTGAGGAAAAATACGAAGTAAAACTGGATTAGCATTAACACCTCTCTTTCTTTTCTGTGCTTCTGTAACAATATGAAGTGGCCCTTATTTTCCTACATAGGCATGTGTTAGTTTCCTATTTACATTCATAGTATAAAAATGAAATTTGTAAACTGAAACAAATTTGTAAAAACATAATAGTAAGTAATGCAATAATGGGTAAGGCTGATGTATAAACGCATCCTCCCACGTCATCTTTCATTTGTCAAGTTGGGATTCACATATGAGAATCATCACAAAGCAAGAAAAGTATTCACTTTAAATTCTTTATAGAATAAGACACACAGGAACAAATATTTCTTTTATTACTATAAGAATGATTTATTCTTAGAACTCACTGTAGAGTAACAAAAATATTTATAATAATTTTCAAGACCATTCCTTATCACATCCTTCAGGTATTTGTTGAATAAAGCAACCAGACTGGTTTCACCATGGTGATCATGGTAATTAATTCTCTCCTGAGAATCTTTTATTTCTCCATTAATGCCACTTTACCTTCAATGGGATGTTTAATAAAAGAGAGATTAAGTCTCAGAAGTCAATGGAAGACAATAGACTTCAAACGTGTCTTGTAACACATAGCCAGCAGTGACCAGCAAGGGTGATATCCATTACCATTGTTGAGGAGTTTAATGAGCCCACCTGCTTGAACAGCGACCATGTCCCATCAGGACATTGTCTTATTTGCCATCTCTTGTTTCTCTTTGCACCTTTACACTCCCGTGCTATTTCTCCTTTCTCACCCCTGGAGATAGCAGATACCTCTGTTAGAACTGTTTTCATGGCAGTTATTTTATGACTCTACAATAATTTACATTTCTAAAATACACATTTTATAATACTGTTATCTTTAAAGGTGTTTGGTAGATAGGTCAAAACTGTTTTCTCCCTATAGTTCAGACGTTTCTTACTTTCCTATAACTTCTAACTTTATCATCTACTCATGCATGAGTCATACTTAGTGTCTAATCCTCAGGGATCATCAGACAGGAAGAGACCACAGATGACATGAGCAACAGATAGTGGAAGGGTGTGGCAAAATATTTACTTGACAGGGCACATCTGCTGCACACATGGATTGATAGCAGCTCTGACAGCATGCACAAAAACTATACAAGATCAAACCTGCAGAATCTTAGCATAAAGCCAGGAAGCAGTCATGAAGTCCCTCACCTAGCAGCAGAACTATTGTCCATTGATGGCTTCTGGGATAGGAAGAGTCAGGGTATGAGGCTCCTAAGGGACTACCCATGTTCTAGTAGATGTTTTGTGCTCACACACATACTGGCATCACAGAGTGAATGCAATGTGTTTGAAAGAAAGATCACATAGGACTAGAGAGATGGTTCAGCAATTAAAAGCACTTGGCTACTCTTTGAATGTGCCTAGGTTTCATACCCAAAGATCCTCACAGTGATTGAGAACCATCTGTAACCTCCAGTTTCAGAAAAGACAATTCTCTCTTCTGGCCTCTGAGGGCACCAAGCATACATGCAATATATACATGCACATTCACGAAAGATACTTAATCACATAAAGTAAAATTAAAGACACATAAAAGAATTTTAAAAGAGAAGTTGAATTCACAGGTAATGTGGCAGGGGTGGAACAGATAGAAGAATTAATTGTTTCATGAATCCTATCATTTGGAGGGGAAAATGAATGCTTGGTCTCACACCTAAGTGAGGAAATAGGGGTTGATCTAATTAAACCACATATAAATGTATAAAGTTTTTTAAAAAATAATATTAAACACTTATTTCTGTAGAAATAATATTTATTTGGTTTGATTTTAGTATTTTTGCCTTTTATTGTTTGCTTGTTTGTGATTTCTTTTCATGGTGATGATAAGTATTGAATTAAGTGACTCACATGTCATAAGCAAGAGCTCTAATACTGTACCCCAAATTTCTTTGAAATTATTGAAATATGTCATTGAAATGATTAACATATATTGTTCAAGTAAAGAGTTTGGATTTGTGATAAAATGAGTATCATAAAGATAAATTTAGCATCAAATGTCTTTAATTGATCATATTTTATAAAAGAATTTTACATAAAAGAATTGAGCAGAGGTTGGGAGGGAAGGCACACAGAGAAAGAGGGAAAGAGCAAGTCAGAGAGGAGACCAGGACTCTATGGCACTTGAAGACCCACCAAAACGTGAAATTATGCTAGGTCTTATAAAAATCCTTTAAGCTAAATTAAAAAAAGAAATCTGTTTTGCCATGAAGATGGAGACATTAAACATTAGTTTGGCAAGAAAGTTTGGAGCCCTCACCTCCCTTGAAACCACATTCCTCAAGACTCAGATTCAGAAGAGGGAGTGGGAAGATTCACAATCCAGAGATGATGTATGCTTCTGAGAAAATGGTGTCTTCTAGACAGAATGGGTACACATGAACTCACAAAGACTGTGGCAGAAGTCACAAGACCTACATAGGTTCAAGTCAGAAGGGATCCTAACTTCAAGGGGGAAAATAGACACAGGAATTTATTTCTAAGAAATGATTTGCAATGAAAACTTTTTGAAAAAGGGAAAGTTGCTTATTGACAATCAAGTCTCCCTGGGTATGTTAATTGTATTTAGGGTTAGGCCCTATGCATAGAAGTAGTTGGCCAGTACACACACACACACACACACACACACACACACACACACACACACACACAAGAGGAGGAGAGAAGAGGGGGGAGGAAAAGAAATCTAAATGATATTTTTGTTTTATCCTAGTTTTGGCATTCTTAGTCTTAGGTTTTCAACTGTTTTTATATTCTTTTTTATAGTGTTATGTGTTTTATTAATTAATTAATTAATTTTGGTTTTGTTTAAGATCAAAATTTGAGTTGGAAGAGAGGATATCTGGAAGTAGTCATATAAGGTAAAAAGCATAATCAAAATATATTGTATAACATGTTTTTCAATGATAAAATAGAAAAATAGCCATTTCACTATAGGAGAAAACATGTACAAGATGAGAATTTGATACAGAAAAAGAAAAATCGAATAAAATAATGATAGCAATTATTTGGTTCAACTTAAACAATATAGGAAATATTTAGAAACTGGAGATGTTCGAATGACTAAAAGAGGTGGCTTGTTAATCAGCATTTTAAGATTAGTTCAGAGAGCCCCTGGGCAGCACCCCACGAGCGAACCTGAGCCTCGGGGCCACAGGTAAGACCAAAATTTCTGCTGCACGAAAGCTGCCTGGTGAGCTTGGGACACACGGAAGCAGAATTTCTCTAGGACCGGGCACGTTCTGTGTTTAGCGGAAGTCCCACACCCGCGGATCCTGGCCCGCAGCAGCTCTCTGCTCCCAGACACGGTGAGAGAGAGACCCAACCGCCTGGTCAGGTGGGCACTCCTGAGGCTGCAGAGCGGAAGAGACCACCAACACTGCTCACCCCTGCCCACATCCCTGGCCCAAGAGGAAACTGTATAAGGCCTCTGGGCTCCCATGGGGGAGGGCCCAGGAGCGGCAGGACCCCTGCGCCTGAGACACCGCCGGAACCTGAAAGAAACAGACCGGATAAACAGTTCTCTGCACCCAAATCCCGTGGGAGGGAGAGCTAAACCTTCAGAGAGGCAGACAAGCCTGGGAAACCAGAAGAGACTGCTCCCTGCACACACATCTCAGACGCCAGAGGAAAAAGCCAAAGACCATCTGGAACCCTGGTGCACTGAAGCTCCCGGAAGGGGCGGCACAGGTTCCTGGTTGCTGCCGCTGCAGAGAGCCCCTGGGCAGCACCCCACGAGTGAACCTGAGCCTCGGGACCACAGGTAAGACCAAAATTTCTGCTGCACGAAAGCTGCCTGGTGAACTCAAGACACAGGCCCACAGGAACAGCTGAAGACCTGTAGAGAGGAAAAACTACACGCCCGAAAGCAGAACACTCTGTCCCCATAACTGACTGAAAGAGAGGAAAACAGGTCTACAGCACTCCTGACACACAGGCTTATAGGACAGTCTAGCCACTGTCAGAAATAGCAGAACAAAGTAACACTAGAGATAATCTGATGGCGAGAGGCAAGCACAGGAACCCAAGCAACAGAAACCAAGACTACATGGCATCATCGGAGCCCAATTCTCCCACCAAAGCAAACACGGAATATCCAAACACACCAGAAAAGCAAGATCTAGTTTCAAAATCATATTTGATCATGATGCTGGAGGACTTCAAGAAAGACATGAACACACTTAGGGAAGCACAGGAAAACATTAATAAACAAGTAGAAGCCTACAGAGAGGAATCGCAAAAATCCCTGAAAGAATTCCAGGAAAACACAAACAAACAGTTGAAGGAATTAAAAATGGAAATAGAAGCAATCAAGAAAGAACACATGGAAACAACCCTGGATATAGAAAACCAAAAGAAGAGACAAGGAGCTGTAGATACAAGCTTCACCAACAGAATACAAGAGATGGAAGAGAGAATCTCAGGAGCAGAAGATTCCATAGAAATCATTGACTCAACTGTCAAAGATAATGTAAAGCGGAAAAAGCTACTGGTCCAAAACATACAGGAAATCCAGGACTCAATGAGAAGATCAAACCTAAGGATAATAGGTATAGAAGAGAGTGAAGACTCCCAGCTCAAAGGACCAGTAAATATCTTCAACAAAATCATAGAAGAAAACTTCCCTAACCTAAAAAAAGAGATACCCATAGACATACAAGAAGCCTACAGAACTCCAAATAGATTGGACCAGAAAAGAAACACCTCCCGTCACATAATTGTCAAAACACCAAACGCACAAAATAAAGAAAGAATATTAAAAGCAGTAAGGGAAAAAGGTCAAGTAACATATAAAGGGAGACCTATCAGAATCACACCAGACTTCTCGCCAGAAACTATGAAGGCCAGAAGATCCTGGACTGATGTTATACAGACCCTAAGAGAACACAAATGCCAGCCCAGGTTACTGTATCCAGCAAAACTCTCCATTAACATTGATGGAGAAACCAAGATATTCCATGACAAAACCAAATTTACACAATATCTTTCTACAAATCCAGCACTACAAAGGATAATAAATGGTAAAGCCCAACATAAGGAGGCAAGCTATACCCTAGAAGAAGCAAGAAACTAATCGTCTTGGCAACAAAACAAAGAGAATGAAAGCACACAAACATAACCTCACATCCAAATATGAATATAAAGGGAAACAATAATCACTATTCCTTAATATCTCTCAATATCAATGGCCTCAACTCCCCAATAAAAAGACATAGATTAACAAACTGGATACGCAACGAGGACCCTGCATTCTGCTGCCTACAGGAAACACACCTCAGAGACAAAGACAGAGACTACCTCAGAGTGAAAGGCTGGAAAAAAACTTTCCAAGCAAATGGTCAGAAGAAGCAAGCTGGAGTAGCCATTCTAATATCAAATAAAATCAATTTCCAACTAAAAGTCATCAAAGAAGATAAGGAAGGACACTTCATATTCATCAAAGGAAAAATCCACCAAGATGAACTCTCAATCCTAAATATCTATGCCTCAAATACAAGGGCACCTACATACGTAAAAGAAACCTTACTAAAGCTCAAAACACACATTGCACCTCACACAATAATAGTGGGAGATTTCAACACCCCACTCTCATCAATGGACAGATCATGGAAACAGAAATTAAACAGTGATGTCGACAGACTAAGAGAAGTCATGAGCCAAATGGACTTAACGGATATTTATAGAACATTCTATCCTAAAGCAAAAGGATATACCTTCTTCTCAGCTCCTCATGGTACTTTCTCCAAAATTGACCATATAATTGGTCAAAAAACGGGCCTCAACAGGTACAGAAAGATAGAAATAATCCCATGCGTGCTATCGGACCACCACGGCCTAAAACTGGTCTTCAATAACAATAAGGGAAGAATGCCCACATATACGTGGAAATTGAACAATGCTCTACTCAATGATAACCTGGTCAAGGAAGAAATAAAGAAAGAAATTAAAAACTTTTTAGAATTTAATGAAAATGAAGATACAACATACTCAAACTTATGGGACACAATGAAAGCTGTGCTAAGAGGAAAACTCATAGCGCTGAGTGCCTGCAGAAAGAAACAGGAAAGAGCATATGTCAGCAGCTTGACAGCACACCTAAAAGCTCTAGAACAAAAAGAAGCAAATACACCCAGGAGGAGTAGAAGGCAGGAAATAATCAAACTCAGAGCTGAAATCAACCAAGTAGAAACAAAAAGGACCATAGAAAGAATCAACAGAACCAAAAGTTGGTTCTTTGAGAAAATCAACAAGATAGATAAACCCTTAGCCAGACTAACGAGAGGACACAGAGAGTGCGTCCAAATTAACAAAATCAGAAATGAAAAGGGAGACATAACTACAGATTCAGAGGAAATTCAAAAAATCATCAGATCTTACTATAAAAACCTATATTCAACAAAATTTGAAAATCTTCAGGAAATGGACACTTTCCTAGACAGATACCAGGTATCGAAGTTAAATCAGGAACAGATAAACCAGTTAAACAACCCCATAACTCCTAAGGAAATAGAAGCAGTCATTAAAGGTCTCCCAACCAAAAAGAGCCCAGGTCCAGACGGGTTTAGTGCAGAATTCTATCAAACCTTCATAGAAGACCTCATACCAATATTATCCAAACTATTCCACAAAATTGAAACAGATGGAGCACTACCGAATTCCTTCTACGAAGCCACAATTACACTTATACCTAAACCACACAAAGACACAACAAAGAAAGAGAACTTCAGACCAATTTCCCTTATGAATATCGACGCAAAAATACTCAATAAAATTCTGGCAAACCGAATTCAAGAGCACATCAAAACAATCATCCACCATGATCAAGTAGGCTTCATCCCAGGCATGCAGGGATGGTTTAATATACGGAAAACCATCAACGTGATCCATTATATAAACAAACTGAAAGAACAGAACCACATGATCATTTCATTAGAGGCTGAGAAAGCATTTGACAAAATTCAACACCCCTTCATGATAAAAGTCCTGGAAAGAATAGGAACTCAAGGCCCATACCTAAACATAGTAAAAGCCATATACAGCAAACCAGTTGCTAACATTAAACTAAATGGAGAGAAACTTGAAGCAATCCCACTAAAATCAGGGACTAGACAAGGCTGCCCACTCTCTCCCTACTTATTCAATATAGTTCTTGAAGTTCTAGCCAGAGCAATCAGACAACAAAAGGAGATCAAGGGGATACAGATCGGAAAAGAAGAGGTCAAAATATCATTATTTGCAGATGACATGATAGTATATTTAAGTGATCCCAAAAGTTCCACCAGAGAACTACTAAAGCTGATAAACAACTTCAGCAAAGTGGCTGGGTATAAAATTAACTCAAATAAATCAGTTGCCTTCCTCTATACAAAAGAGAAACAAGCCGAGAAAGAAATTAGGGAAACGACACCCTTCATAATAGACCCAAATAATATAAAGTACCTCGGTGTGACTTTAACCAAGCAAGTAAAAGATCT